>NW_024380637.1:0-1487 GCF_016835505.1 Polypterus senegalus | reverse complement strand
GCAGTTCAAAGAGAGACCCCTTTCCAGGTAGGTTGGGCGTGCAGTGGGTGTCAAAAGTAGGGGGTCGATACAATACAATACACAGAACAGAACAATTCCTTAATACAGCATAATAATAAAAATTTTAGAAGTACGGTTTAACAGTAGATGATATGACATAATTAGGTTTGGATATTTTTAGAGTCCTGGAGACCTCATCCATCTAGCTGCCTCCCCATTTGGCAATGCCACGGCTGAAACGTTGCTCCAATGAAAGGACCCCTCTTTCCCATGATTCCTGTAATCCTCCATCAGGGATGACTTTACCATAGGCAGGCAAACAACTTGGCAAGTGGGCCGTGGCACCAATTGCCACATTTGGGTACCGAGAAAAGAAACAGAATAGGTGAGGGTTAGTATTCAAATATAATTATCATGTTACTTATGTTATAGTGCTAATGACTAACAACAGAGATGCAGTATGTACAGTTAATCAGCAGCTCTATTCAGGATATGCTAAACTGAAGTAGTGAGTCTTCAGCCAGGATTTAAAGGCTGAGACTGAAGGGGCATCTCTTATGGAAGCAGGAAGACCATTCCACAGTTTAGGGGCCCTGTAACTAAAAGCTCGACCTCCCACTGTTATTTTATTAATCCTTGGAATCCTAAGCAGGCCGGCATCTTGAGATCTTAATGTGCGCTCAGGTTTGTAAGTCATGATAAGTTCAGACAAGTAAGCCGGACCTTGGCCATTTAATACTTTATATGTTAAAAGGAGGATTTTGAAATCTGCCCTAAACTTAACTGGGAGCCAGTGTAAAGATTTAAGAACTGGGGTTATGTGTTCATATTTTCTTGTTCTTGTAATAATTCTTGCAGCAGCATTTTGGATTAACTGGAGGCTGTATAAAGAACAGTTTGAACAGCCAGTGAACACAAAATATTGCTGTGATCAGCGTCATTCCCTCCAACAATTAACATCTCTGTTTTATCTGTATTTAAAGACAAGTAGTTCTCATTCATCCACTCCTTTAATTCACTAACACAACTAATTAAAGACAACATCGGAGAAACTTCATTTGATTTAAATGAAAGGTATAACTGGGTGTCATCTGCATACGAGTGAAAATTAACATTATGTTTCCTAATGAGAGATCCCAGTGGAAGCATGTAAAGTGAAAACAGTAAAGGTCCCAGTACTGAGTCCTGCGGGACACCATATTGAACTTCTGTGTATAATGATGGAGTACTGTCTGCACATTTCTGTACATACTGGAATCGATTTGATAAATAAGAACTGAACCAAGCGAGCACGGGGCCTGTAAGCCCAACATCGTTTTCTAGCCTGTGCAATAAAATAGAATGGTCAATGGTGACAAAAGCTTCACTTAAGTCCAACAACATAATTACAGTGGAGTTTCCTTCATCAGTGGATATCAGAATGTCATTTACAACCCATGTTAGTGCCGTTTCTGTACTATGACCAGTGCGAAAGCCAGACTGGAATT
>NW_024380636.1:0-55672 GCF_016835505.1 Polypterus senegalus | reverse complement strand
TTTATGTTTAAAGTTGAAAATTGAAACACATCTGCACATAGTTTTTACAGAAATGAACTGTTTTGAACAGTTTCCTGGTGGAAAACAAGGCGTCACACATGTGTACACAAAGTTAATTTTCAGGCCCTGGAAACGCTATGGTGAAATAAGGTTACCTTCAACTCTAACGCTGTGTAAAGTCAAAATACTATGGTAAAAAGCAGTTCCTAAATGATGAAATCCCCAGTACCCTTATGGTTAAGAAGTTTGATGGTTTCCCAACTGTTTTTCAAAGTGCACTTCAACATCTCAAACTCACTTTTGAAATCCCTATTAACTTGCATTGGGCAAAACTGAAGTTGAGTTGAAATTTAATGAGTCTTAACTTCTATGTTGTGAAACCACTTGAAACACATCTGTAGACATAGTTTTTACAGAAATGAACTGTTTTGAACAGTTTCCTGGTGGAAAACAAGGCGTCACACATGTGTACACAAAGTGAATTTCAGGCCCTGAAACGCATTATGGTGAAATAAGGTTACCTTCAACTCTAACGCTGTGTAAAGTCAAAATACTCTGGTAAAAGCAGTTCTAAATGATGAAATCCCCAGTACCCTTATGGTTAAGAACTGTTTGATGGTTTCCCAACTGTTTTTCAAAGTGCATTCAACATCTCAAACTCACTTTTGAAATCCCTATTGACTTGCATTGGGCAAAACTGAAGTTGAGTTAAACTCAATGAGTCTTAACTTCTATGTTGTGAAACACTTGAAACACATCTGTTGCATAGTTTTTTACAGAAATGAACTGTTTTGAACAGTTTCCTGGTGGAAAACAAGGCGTCACACATGTGTACACAAAGTATTTTCAGGCCCTGAAACGCTTATGGTGAAATAAGGTTACCTTCAACTCTAACGCTGTGTAAAGTCAAAGTACTCTGGTAAAAGCAGTTTTAAATGATGAAATCCCCAGTACCCTTATGGTTAAGAACTGTTTGATGGTTTCCCAACTGTTTTTCAAAGTGCACTTCAACATCTTAAACTCACTTTTTGAAATCCCCTTGACTTGCATTGGGCCAAATCTAAAGTTGAGTTAAATTTAATGAGTCTTAACTTCTATGTTGTGAAACCACTTGAAACACATCAGCGACATAGTTTTTTACAGAAATGAACTGTTTTGAACAGTTTCCTGGTGGAAAACAAGGCGTCACACATGTGTACACAAAGTGAATTTTCAGGCCCTGAAACGCCAAGTATGGTGAAATAAGGTTACCTTCAACTCTAACGCTGTGTAAAGTCAAAATACTCTGGTAAAAGCAGTTCTAAATGATGAAATCCCCAGTACCCTTATGGTTAAGAACTGTTTGATGGTTTCCCAACTGTTTTTCAAAGTGCACTTCAACATCTCAAACTCACTTTTGAAATCCATTGACTTGCATTGGGACAAAACTGAAGTTGAGTGAAACTCAATGAGTCTTAACTTCTATGTTGTGAAACCACTTGAAACACATCTGCACATAGTTTTTACAGAAATGAACTGTTTTGAACAGTTTCCTGGTGGAAAACAAGGCGTCACACATGTGTACACAAAGTATTTTCAGGCCCTGAAACGCTGTTATGGTGAATAAGGTTACCTTCAACTCTAACGCTGTGTAAAGTCAAAATACTCTGGTAAAAGCAGTTCTAAATGATGAAATCCCCAGTACCCTTATGGTTAAGAACTGTTTGGATGGTTTCCCAACTGTTTTTCAAAGTGCACTTCAACATCTCAAACTCACCTTTTGAAATTCCTATTGACTTGCATTGGGCAAGAACTGAAGTTGAGTTAAATTTAATGAGTCTTAACTTCTATGTTGTGAAACCACTTGAAACACATCTGCAACATAGTTTTTACAGAAATGAACTGTTTTGAACAGTTTCCTGGTGGAAAACAAGGCGTCACACATGTGTACACAAAGTTATTTTCAGGCCCTGAAACGCGCTTATGGTGAAATAAGGTTACCTTCAACTCTAACGCTGTGTAAAGTCAAAATACTCTGGTAAAAGCAGTTCTAAATGATGAAATCCCAGTACCCTTATGGTTAAGAACTGTTTGATGGTTTCCCAACTGTTTTTCAAAGTGCAATTCAACATCTCAAACTCACTTTGAAATTCCCTATTGAGTTGCATTGGGCAAAACTGAAGTTGAGTTAAACTTAATGAGTCTTAACTTCTATGTTGTGAAACCACTTGAAACACATCTGCGACATAGTTTTTACAGAAATGAACTGTTTTGAACAGTTTCCTGGTGGAAAACAAGGCGTCACACATGTGTACACAAAGTTGATTTTCAGGCCCTGAAACGCTATGGTGAAATAAGGTTACCTTCAACTCTAACGCTGTGTAAAGTCAAAATACTCTGGTAAAAGCAGTTCTAAATGATGAAATCCCCAGTACCCTTATGGTTAAGAACTGTTTGATGGTTTCCCAACTGTTTTTCAAAGTGCACTTCAACATCTCAAACTCACTTTTGAAATCCTATTTGACTTGCATTGGCAAAAACTGAAGTTGAGTTAAACTCAATGAGTCTTAACTTCTATGTTGTGAAACCACTTGAAACACATCTGACATAGTTTTTACAGAAATGAACTGTTTTGAACAGTTTCCTGGTGGAAAACAAGGCGTCACACATGTGTACACAAAGTGATTTTCAGGCCCTGAAACGCTGTATGGTGAAATAAGGTTACCTTCAACTCTAACGCTGTGTAAAGTCAAAATACTCTGGTAAAAGCAGTTCTAAATGATGAAATCCCCAGTACCCTTATGGTTAAGAACTGTTTGATGGTTTCCCAACTGTTTTTCAAAGTGCACTTCAACATCTCAAACTCACTTTTGAAATCCTATTGACTTGCATTGGGCAAAACTGAAGTTGAGTTAAATTTAATGAGTCTTAACTTCTATGTTGTGAAACCACTTGAAACACATCTGCGACATAGTTTTTACAGAAATGAACTGTTTTGAACAGTTTCCTGGTGGAAAACAAGGCGTCACACATGTGTACACAAAGTTATTTTCAGGCCCTGAAACGCTGCTATGGTGAAATAAGGTTACCTTCAACTCTAACGCTGTGTAAAGTCAAAATACTCTGGTAAAAGCAGTTCTAAATGATGAAATCCCCAGTACCCTTATGGTTAAGAACTGTTTGATGGTTTCCCAACTGTTTTTCAAAGTGCACTTCAACATCTCAAACTCACTTTTGAAATTCCTATTGAGTTGCATTGGGCAAAACTGAAGTTGAGTTAAATTTAATGAGTCTTAACTTCTATGTTGTGAAACCACTTGAAACACATCTGCACATAGTTTTTACAGAAATGAACTGTTTTGAACAGTTTCCTGGTGGAAAACAAGGCGTCACACATGTGTACACAAAGTGATTTTCAGGCCCTGAAACGCTATGGTGAAATAAGGTTACCTTCAACTCTAACGCTGTGTAAAGTCAAAATACTCTGGTAAAAGCAGTTCTAAATGATGAAATCCCCAGTACCCTTATGGTTAAGAACTGTTTGATGGTTTCCCAACTGTTTTTCAAAGTGCACTTCAACATCTCAAACTCACTTTTGAAATCCCTATTGACTTGCATTGGGCAAAACTGAAGTTGAGTTAAACTTAATGAGTCTTAACTTCTATGTTGTGAAACCACTTGAAACACATCTGCGACATAGTTTTTACAGAAATGAACTGTTTTGAACAGTTTCCTGGTGGAAAACAAGTCACACATGTGTACACAAAGTGAATTTCAGGCCCTGAAACGTGTATGGTGAAATAAGGTTACCTTCAACTCTAACGCTGTGGAAAGTCAAAATACTCTGGTAAAAGCAGTTCTAAATGATGAAATCCCCAGTACCCTTATGGTTAAGAACTGTTTGATGGTTTCCCAACTGTTTTTCAAAGTGCACTTCAACATCTCAAACTCACTTTTGAAATCCTATTGACTTGCATTGGGCAAAACTGAAGTTGAGTGAAACTCAATGAGTCTTAACTTCTATGTTGTGAAACCACTTGAAAACACATCAGCGACATAGTTTTTACAGAAATGAACTGTTTTGAACAGTTTCCTGGTGGAAAACAAGGCGTCACACATGTGTACACAAAGTTATTTTCAGGCCCTGAAACGCTGCTATGGTGAAATAAGGTTACCTTCAACTCTAACGTGTGTAAAGTCAAAATACTCTGGTAAAAGCAGTTCTAAATGATGAAATCCCCAGTACCCTTATGGTTAAGAACTGTTTGATGGTTTCCCAACTGTTTTTCAAAGTGCACTTCAACATCTCAAACTCACCTTTTGAAATCCCCTATTGACTTGCATTGGGCAAAACTGAAGTTGAGTGAAACTCAATGAGTCTTAACTTCTATGTTGTGAAACCACTTGAAACACATCTGCGACATAGTTTTTACAGAAATGAACTGTTTTGAACAGTTTCCTGGTGGAAAACAAGGCGTCACACATGTGTACACAAAGTGATTTTCAGGCCCTGAAACGCTTATGGTGAAATAAGGTTACCTTCAACTCTAACGCTGTGTAAAGTCAAAATACTCTGGTAAAAGCAGTTCTAAATGATGAAATCCCCAGTACCCTTATGGTTAAGAACTGTTTGATGGTTTCCCAACTGTTTTTCAAAGTGCACTTCAACATCTCAAACTCACCTTTTGAAATCCTATTGACTTGCATTGGGCAAAACTGAAGTTGAGTTAAACTTAATGAGTCTTAACTTCTATGTTGTGAAACCACTTGAAACACATCTGCGACATAGTTTTTACAGAAATGAACTGTTTTGAACAGTTTCCTGGTGGAAAACAAGGCGTCACACATGTGTACACAAAGTTATTTTCAGGCCCTGAAACGCTGCTATGGTGAAATAAGGTTACCTTCAACTCTAACGCTGTGTAAAGTCAAAATACTCTGGTAAAAGCAGTTCTAAATGATTAAATCCCCAGTACCCTTATGGTTAAGAACTGTTTGATGGTTTCCCAACTGTTTTTCAAAGTGCACTTCAACATCTCAAACTCACTTTTGAAATTCCTATTGAGTTGCATTGGGCAAAACTGAAGTTGAGTTAAATTTAATGAGTCTTAACTTCTATGTTGTGAAACCACTTGAAACACATCTGCGACATAGTTTTTACAGAAATGAACTGTTTTGAACAGTTTCCTGGTGGAAAACAAGGCGTCACACATGTGTACACAAAGTTATTTTCAGGCCCTGAAACGCGTTATGGTGAAATAAGGTTACCTTCAACTCTAACGCTGTGTAAAGTCAAAATACTCTGGTAAAAGCAGTTCTAAATGATGAAATCCCCAGTACCCTTATGGTTAAGAACTGTTTGATGGTTTCCCAACTGTTTTTCAAAGTGCACTTCAACATCTCAAACTCACTTTTGAAATCCCATTGACTTGCATTGGCAAAAACTGAAGTTGAGTTAAATTTAATGAGTCTTAACTTCTATGTTGTGAAACCACTTGAAACACATCTGCACATAGTTTTTACAGAAATGAACTGTTTTGAACAGTTTCCTGGTGGAAAACAAGGCGTCACACATGTGTACACAAAGTTATTTTCAGGCCCTGAAACGCTATGGTGAAATAAGGTTACCTTCAACTCTAACGCTGTGTAAAGTCAAAATACTCTGGTAAAAGCAGTTCTAAATGATGAAATCCCCAGTACCCTTATGGTTAAGAACTGTTTGATGGTTTCCCAACTGTTTTTCAAAGTGCACTTCAACATCTCAAACTCACTTTTGAAATCCCTATTGACTTGCATTGGCAAAACTGAAGTTGAGTGAAACTCAATGAGTCTTAACTTCTATGTTGTGAAACCACTTGAAACACATCTGACATAGTTTTTACAGAAATGAACTGTTTTGAACAGTTTCCTGGTGGAAAACAAGGCGTCACACATGTGTACACAAAGTTATTTTCAGGCCCTGAAACGTTATGGTGAAATAAGGTTACCTTCAACTCTAACGCTGTGTAAAGTCAAAATACTCTGGTAAAAGCAGTTCTAAATGATGAAATCCCCAGTACCCTTATGGTTAAGAACTGTTTGATGGTTTCCCAACTGTTTTTCAAAGTGCATTCAACATCTCAAACTCACTTTTGAAATCCTATTGAGTTGCATTGGACAAAACTGAAGTTGAGTTAAACTTAATGAGTCTTAACTTCTATGTTGTGAAACCACTTGAAACACATCTGTGACATAGTTTTTACAGAAATGAACTGTTTTGAACAGTTTCCTGGTGGAAAACAAGGCGTCACACATGTGTACACAAAGTGAATTTCAGGCCCTGAAACGCTTATGGTGAAATAAGGTTACCTTCAACTCTAACGCTGTGTAAAGTCAAAATACTCTGGTAAAAGCAGTTCTAAATGATGAAATCCCCAGTACCCTTATGGTTAAGAACTGTTTGATGGTTTCCCAACTGTTTTTCAAAGTGCACTTCAACATCTCAAACTCACTTTTGAAATCCCTATTGACTTGCATTGGGCAAAACTGAAGTTGAGTGAAACTTTAATGAGTCTTAACTTCTATGTTGTGAAACCACTTGAAACACATCTGCGACATAGTTTTTACAGAAATGAACTGTTTTGAACAGTTTCCTGGTGGAAAACAAGGCGTCACACATGTGTACACAACGTGAATTTCAGGCCCTGAAATGTGGTATGGTGAAATAAGGTTACCTTCAACTCTAACGCTGTGTAAAGTCAAAATACTCTGGTAAAAGCAGTTCTAAATGATGAAATCCCCAGTACCCTTATGGTTAAGAACTGTTTGATGGTTTCCCAACTGTTTTTCAAAGTGCACTTCAACATCTCAAACTCACTTTTGAAATCCCTATTGACTTGCATTGGCAAAACTGAAGTTGAGTTAAATTTAATGAGTCTTAACTTCTATGTTGTGAAACCACTTGAAACACATCTGACATAGTTTTTACAGAAATGAACTGTTTTGAACAGTTTCCTGGTGGAAAACAAGGCGTCACACATGTGTACACAAAGTTATTTTCAGGCCCTGAAACGCTATGGTGAAATAAGGTTACCTTCAACTCTAACGCTGTGTAAAGTCAAAATACTCTGGTAAAAGCAGTTCTAAATGATGAAATCCCCAGTACCCTTATGGTTAAGAACTGTTTGGATGGTTTCCCAACTGTTTTTCAAAGTGCATTCAACATCTCAAACTCACTTTTGAAATTCCTATTGAGTTGCATTGGGCAAAACTGAAGTTGAGTTAAATTTAATGAGTCTTAACTTCTATGTTGTGAAACCACTTGAAACACATCTGCGACATAGTTTTTACAGAAATGAACTGTTTTGAACAGTTTCCTGGTGGAAAACAAGGCGTCACACATGTGTACACAAAGTGAATTTTCAGGCCCTGAAACGCTGCTATGGTGAAATAAGGTTACCTTCAACTCTAACGCTGTGTAAAGTCAAAATACTCTGGTAAAAGCAGTTCTAAATGATGAAATCCCCAGTACCCTTATGGTTAAGAACTGTTTGATGGTTTCCCAACTGTTTTTCAAAGTGCACTTCAACATCTCAAACTCACTTTTGAAATCCCTATTGAGTTGCATTGGGCAAAACTGAAGTTGAGTTAAACTCAATGAGTCTTAACTTCTATGTTGTGAAACCACTTGAAACACATCTGCGACATAGTTTTTACAGAAATGAACTGTTTTGAACAGTTTCCTGGTGGAAAACAAGGCGTCACACATGTGTACACAAAGTGATTTTCAGGCCCTGAAACGCTTATGGTGAAATAAGGTTACCTTCAACTCTAACGCTGTGTAAAGTCAAAATACTCTGGTAAAAGCAGTTCTAAATGATGAAATCCCCAGTACCCTTATGGTTAAGAACTGTTTGGATGGTTTCCCAACTGTTTTTCAAAGTGCACTTCAACATCTCAAACTCACTTTTGAAATCCCTATTGAGTTGCATTGGGCAAAACTGAAGTTGAGTTAAACTTTAATGAGTCTTAACTTCTATGTTGTGAAACCACTTGAAACACATCTGCGACATAGTTTTTACAGAAATGAACTGTTTTGAACAGTTTCCTGGTGGAAAACAAGGCGTCACACATGTGTACACAAAGTTATTTTCAGGCCCTGAAACGTTATGGTGAAATAAGGTTACCTTCAACTCTAACGCTGTGTAAAGTCAAAATACTCTGGTAAAAGCAGTTCTAAATGATGAAATCCCCAGTACCCTTATGGTTAAGAACTGTTTGGATGGTTTCCCAACTGTTTTTCAAAGTGCACTTCAACATCTCAAACTCACTTTTGAAATCCTATTAACTTGCATTGGACAAAACTGAAGTTGAGTTAAATTTAATGAGTCTTAACTTCTATGTTGTGAAACCACTTGAAACACATCTGCACATAGTTTTTACAGAAATGAACTGTTTTGAACAGTTTCCTGGTGGAAAACAAGGCGTCACACATGTGTACACAAAGTTATTTTCAGGCCCTGAAACGCTATGGTGAAATAAGGTTACCTTCAACTCTAACGCTGTGTAAAGTCAAAATACTCTGGTAAAAGCAGTTCTAAATGATGAAATCCCCAGTACCCTTATGGTTAAGAACTGTTTGATGGTTTCCCAACTGTTTTTCAAAGTGCACTTCAACATCTCAAACTCACTTTTGAAATTCCTATTGAGTTGCATTGGGCAAAACTGAAGTTGAGTTAAATTTAATGAGTCTTAACTTCTATGTTGTGAAACCACTTGAAACACATCTGCACATAGTTTTTACAGAAATGAACTGTTTTGAACAGTTTCCTGGTGGAAAACAAGGCGTCACACATGTGTACACAAAGTGAATTTCAGGCCCTGAAACGCTATGGTGAAATAAGGTTACCTTCAACTCTAACGCTGTGTAAAGTCAAAATACTCTGGTAAAAGCAGTTCTAAATGATGAAATCCCCAGTACCCTTATGGTTAAGAACTGTTTGATGGTTTCCCAACTGTTTTTCAAAGTGCACTTCAACATCTCAAACTCACTTTTGAAATCCCTATTGACTTGCATTGGGCAAAACTGAAGTTGAGTTAAATTCAATGAGTCTTAACTTCTATGTTGTGAAACCACTTGAAACACATCTGCGACATAGTTTTTACAGAAATGAACTGTTTTGAACAGTTTCCTGGTGGAAAACAAGGCGTCACACATGTGTACACAAAGTGATTTTCAGGCCCTGAAACGCTATGGTGAAATAAGGTTACCTTCAACTCTAACGCTGTGTAAAGTCAAAATACTCTGGTAAAAGCAGTTCTAAATGATGAAATCCCCAGTACCCTTATGGTTAAGAACTGTTTGATGGTTTCCCAACTGTTTTTCAAAGTGCATTCAACATCTCAAACTCACTTTTGAAATCCCTATTGAGTTGCATTGGGCAAAACTGAAGTTGAGTTAAATTTAATGAGTCTTAACTTCTATGTTGTGAAACCACTTGAAACACATCTGCGACATAGTTTTTACAGAAATGAACTGTTTTGAACAGTTTCCTGGTGGAAAACAAGGCGTTACACATGTGTACACAAAGTGATTTTCAGGCCCTGAAACTGCTATGGTGAAATAAGGTTACCTTCAACTCTAACGCTGTGTAAAGTCAAAATACTCTGGTAAAAGCAGTTCTAAATGATGAAATCCCCAGTACCCTTATGGTTAAGAACTGTTTGATGGTTTCCCAACTGTTTTTCAAAGTGCACTTCAACATCTCAAACTCACTTTTGAAATTCCTATTGAGTTGCATTGGGCAAAACTGAAGTTGAGTTAAATTTAATGAGTCTTAACTTCTATGTTGTGAAACCACTTGAAACACATCTGCGACATAGTTTTTACAGAAATGAACTGTTTTGAACAGTTTCCTGGTGGAAAACAAGGCGTCACACATGTGTACACAAAGTTATTTTCAGGCCCTGAAACGCTGTTATGGTGAAATAAGGTTACCTTCAACTCTAACGCTGTGTAAAGTCAAAATACTCTTGTCAAAGCAGTTCTAAATGATGAAATCCCCAGTACCCTTATGGTTAAGAACTGTTTGATGGTTTCCCAACTGTTTTTCAAAGTGCACTTCAACATCTCAAACTCACTTTTGAAATTCCTATTGAGTTGCATTGGGCAAAACTGAAGTTGAGTTAAACTTTAATGAGTCTTAACTTCTATGTTGTGAAACCACTTGAAACACATCTGCGACATAGTTTTTACAGAAATGAACTGTTTTGAACAGTTTCCTGGTGGAAAACAAGGCGTCACACATGTGTACACAAAGTGAATTTCAGGCCCTGAAACGCTGTATGGTGAAATAAGGTTACCTTCAACTCTAACGCTGTGTAAAGTCAAAATACTCTGGTAAAAGCAGTTCTAAATGATGAAATCCCCAGTACCCTTATGGTTAAGAACTGTTTGATGGTTTCCCAACTGTTTTTCAAAGTGCACTTCAACATCTCAAACTCACTTTTGAAATTCCTATTGAGTTGCATTGGGCAAAACTGAAGTTGAGTTAAATTTAATGAGTCTTAACTTCTATGTTGTGAAACCACTTGAAACACATCTGCGACATAGTTTTTACAGAAATGAACTGTTTTGAACAGTTTCCTGGTGGAAAACAAGGCGTCACACATGTGTACACAAAGTTATTTTCAGGCCCTGAAACGCTATGGTGAAATAAGGTTACCTTCAACTCTAACGCTGTGTAAAGTCAAAATACTCTGGTAAAAGCAGTTCTAAATGATGAAATCCCCAGTACCCTTATGGTTAAGAACTGTTTGGATGGTTTCCCAACTGTTTTTCAAAGTGCACTTCAACATCTCAAACTCAACTTTTGAAATTCCTATTGAGTTGCATTGGGCAAAACTGAAGTTGAGTTAAATTTAATGAGTCTAAACTTCTATGTTGTGAAACCACTTGAAACACATCTGCGACATAGTTTTTTACAGAAATGAACTGTTTTGAACAGTTTCCTGGTGGAAAACAAGGCGTCACACATGTGTACACAAAGTGATTTTCAGGCCCTGAAACGCTTATGGTGAAATAAGGTTACCTTCAACTCTAACGCTGTGTAAAGTCAAAATACTCTGGTAAAAGCAGTTCTAAATGATGAAATCCCCAGTACCCTTATGGTTAAGAACTGTTTGGATGGTTTCCCAACTGTTTTTCAAAGTGCACTTCAACATCTCAAACTCACTTTTGAAATCCCTATTGAGTTGCATTGGGCAAAACTGAAGTTGAGTTAAATTTAATGAGTCTTAACTTCTATGTTGTGAAACCACTTGAAACACATCTGCGACATAGTTTTTACAGAAATGAACTGTTTTGAACAGTTTCCTGGTGGAAAACAAGGCGTCACACATGTGTACACAAAGTTGTTTTCAGGCCCTGAAACGTGTATGGTGAAATAAGGTTACCTTCAACTCTAACGCTGTGTAAAGTCAAAATACTCTGGTAAAAGCAGTTCTAAATGATGAAATCCCCAGTACCCTTATGGTTAAGAACTGTTTGATGGTTTCCCAACTGTTTTTCAAAGTGCACTTCAACATCTCAAACTCACTTTTGAAATCCCTATTGACTTGCATTGGGCAAAAACTGAAGTTGAGTGAAACTCAATGAGTCTTAACTTCTATGTTGTGAAACCACTTGAAACACATCTGCGACATAGTTTTTACAGAAATGAACTGTTTTGAACAGTTTCCTGGTGGAAAACAAGGCGTCACACATGTGTACACAAAGTTATTTTCAGGCCCTGAAACGCTGCTATGGTGAAATAAGGTTACCTTCAACTCTAACGCTGTGTAAAGTCAAAATACTCTGGTAAAAGCAGTTCTAAATGATGAAATCCCCAGTACCCTTATGGTTAAGAACTGTTTGATGGTTTCCCAACTGTTTTTCAAAGTGCACTTCAACATCTCAAACTCACTTTTGAAATTCCTATTGAGTTGCATTGGGCAAAACTGAAGTTGAGTTAAATTTAATGAGTCTTAACTTCTATGTTGTGAAACCACTTGAAACACATCTGCGACATAGTTTTTACAGAAATGAACTGTTTTGAACAGTTTCCTGGTGGAAAACAAGGCGTCACACATGTGTACACAAAGTTATTTTCAGGCCCTGAAACGCGTTATGGTGAAATAAGGTTACCTTCAACTCTAACGCTGTGTAAAGTCAAAATACTCTGGTAAAAGCAGTTCTAAATGATGAAATCCCCAGTACCCTTATGGTTAAGAACTGTTTGATGGTTTCCCAACTGTTTTTCAAAGTGCACTTCAACATCTCAAACTCACTTTTGAAATTCCTATTGAGTTGCATTGGGCAAAACTGAAGTTGAGTTAAATTTAATGAGTCTTAACTTCTATGTTGTGAAACCACTTGAAACACATCTGCGACATAGTTTTTACAGAAATGAACTGTTTTGAACAGTTTCCTGGTGGAAAACAAGGCGTCACACATGTGTACACAAAGTTATTTTCAGGCCCTGAAACGCGTTATGGTGAAATAAGGTTACCTTCAACTCTAACGCTGTGTAAAGTCAAAATACTCTGGTAAAAGCAGTTCTAAATGATGAAATCCCCAGTACCCTTATGGTTAAGAACTGTTTGAATGGTTTCCCAACTGTTTTTCAAAGTGCACTTCAACATCTCAAACTCACTTTTGAAATTCCTATTGAGTTGCATTGGGCAAAACTGAAGTTGAGTTAAATTTAATGAGTCTTAACTTCTATGTTGTGAAACCACTTGAAACACATCTGCGACATAGTTTTTTACAGAAATGAACTGTTTTGAACAGTTTCCTGGTGGAAAACAAGGCGTCACACATGTGTACACAAAGTTATTTTCAGGCCCTGAAACGCTGCTATGGTGAAATAAGGTTACCTTCAACTCTAACGCTGTGTAAAGTCAAAATACTCTGGTAAAAGCAGTTCTAAATGATGAAATCCCCAGTACCCTTATGGTTAAGAACTGTTTGATGGTTTCCCAACTGTTTTTCAAAGTGCACTTCAACATCTCAAACTCACTTTTGAAATTCCTATTGAGTTGCATTGGGCAAAACTGAAGTTGAGTTAAATTTAATGAGTCTTAACTTCTATGTTGTGAAACCACTTGAAACACATCTGCGACATAGTTTTTTACAGAAATGAACTGTTTTGAACAGTTTCCTGGTGGAAAACAAGGCGTCACACATGTGTACACAAAGTTATTTTCAGGCCCTGAAACGCTGCTATGGTGAAATAAGGTTACCTTCAACTCTAACGCTGTGTAAAGTCAAAATACTCTGGTAAAAGCAGTTCTAAATGATGAAATCCCCAGTACCCTTATGGTTAAGAACTGTTTGATGGTTTCCCAACTGTTTTTCAAAGTGCACTTCAACATCTCAAACTCACCTTTTGAAATTCCTATTGAGTTGCATTGGGCAAAAACTGAAGTTGAGTTAAATTTAATGAGTCTTAACTTCTATGTTGTGAAACCACTTGAAACACATCTGCGACATAGTTTTTACAGAAATGAACTGTTTTGAACAGTTTCCTGGTGGAAAACAAGGCGTCACACATGTGTACACAAAGTTATTTTCAGGCCCTGAAACGCGTTATGGTGAAATAAGGTTACCTTCAACTCTAACGCTGTGTAAAGTCAAAATACTCTGGTAAAAGCAGTTCTAAATGATGAAATCCCCAGTACCCTTATGGTTAAGAACTGTTTGATGGTTTCCCAACTGTTTTTCAAAGTGCATTCAACATCTCAAACTCACTTTTGAAATTCCTATTGAGTTGCATTGGGCAAAACTGAAGTTGAGTTAAATTTAATGAGTCTTAACTTCTATGTTGTGAAACCACTTGAAACACATCTGCGACATAGTTTTTACAGAAATGAACTGTTTTGAACAGTTTCCTGGTGGAAAACAAGGCGTCACACATGTGTACACAAAGTTATTTTCAGGCCCTGAAACGCGTTATGGTGAAATAAGGTTACCTTCAACTCTAACGCTGTGTAAAGTCAAAATACTCTGGTAAAAGCAGTTCTAAATGATGAAATCCCCAGTACCCTTATGGTTAAGAACTGTTTGATGGTTTCCCAACTGTTTTTCAAAGTGCACTTCAACATCTCAAACTCACTTTTGAAATTCCTATTGAGTTGCATTGGGCAAAAACTGAAGTTGAGTTAAATTTAATGAGTCTTAACTTCTATGTTGTGAAACCACTTGAAACACATCTGCGACATAGTTTTTTACAGAAATGAACTGTTTTGAACAGTTTCCTGGTGGAAAACAAGGCGTCACACATGTGTACACAAAGTGAATTTCAGGCCCTGAAACGCTGTTATGGTGAAATAAGGTTACCTTCAACTCTAACGCTGTGTAAAGTCAAAATACTCTGGTAAAAGCAGTTCTAAATGATGAAATCCCCAGTACCCTTATGGTTACGAACTGTTTGATGGTTTCCCAACTGTTTTTCAAAGTGCACTTCAACATCTCAAACTCACTTTTGAAATTCCTATTGACTTGCATTGGGCAAAACTGAAGTTGAGTTAAACTCAATGAGTCTTAACTTCTATGTTGTGAAACCACTTGAAACACATCTGCGACATAGTTTTTACAGAAATGAACTGTTTTGAACAGTTTCCTGGTGGAAAACAAGGCGTCACACATGTGTACACAAAGTTATTTTCAGGCCCTGAAACGCTTATGGTGAAATAAGGTTACCTTCAACTCTAACGCTGTGTAAAGTCAAAGTACTCTGGTAAAAGCAGTTTTAAATGATGAAATCCCCAGTACCCTTATGGTTAAGAACTGTTTGATGGTTTCCCAACTGTTTTTCAAAGTGCACTTCAACATCTCAAACTCACTTTTGAAATTCCTATTGAGTTGCATTGGGCAAAACTGAAGTTGAGTTAAATTTAATGAGTCTTAACTTCTATGTTGTGAAACCACTTGAAACACATCTGCGACATAGTTTTTACAGAAATGAACTGTTTTGAACAGTTTCCTGGTGGAAAACAAGGCGTCACACATGTGTACACAAAGTTATTTTCAGGCCCTGAAACGCTTATGGTGAAATAAGGTTACCTTCAACTCTAACGCTGTGTAAAGTCAAAATACTCTGGTAAAAGCAGTTCTAAATGATGAAATCCCCAGTACCCTTATGGTTAAGAACTGTTTGATGGTTTCCCAACTGTTTTTCAAAGTGCATTCAACATCTCAAACTCACTTTTGAAATTCCTATTGAGTTGCATTGGGCAAAAACTGAAGTTGAGTTAAATTTAATGAGTCTTAACTTCTATGTTGTGAAACCACTTGAAACACATCTGCAACATAGTTTTTTACAGAAATGAACTGTTTTGAACAGTTTCCTGGTGGAAAACAAGGCGTCACACATGTGTACACAAAGTTATTTTCAGGCCCTGAAACGCTATGGTGAAATAAGGTTACCTTCAACTCTAACGCTGTGTAAAGTCAAAATACTCTGGTAAAAGCAGTTCTAAATGATGAAATCCCCAGTACCCTTATGGTTAAGAACTGTTTGATGGTTTCCCAACTGTTTTTCAAAGTGCACTTCAACATCTCAAACTCACTTTTGAAATTCCTATTGAGTTGCATTGGGCAAAACTGAAGTTGAGTTAAATTTAATGAGTCTTAACTTCTATGTTGTGAAACCACTTGAAACACATCTGCACATAGTTTTTACAGAAATGAACTGTTTTGAACAGTTTCCTGGTGGAAAACAAGGCGTCACACATGTGTACACAAAGTTATTTTCAGGCCCTGAAACGCTATATGGTGAAATAAGGTTACCTTCAACTCTAACGCTGTGTGAAGTCAAAATACTCTGGTAAAAGCAGTTCTAAATGATGAAATCCCCAGTACCCTTATGGTTAAGAACTGTTTGATGGTTTCCCAACTGTTTTTCAAAGTGCACTTCAACATCTCAAACTCACTTTTGAAATCCCTATTGACTTGCATTGGGCAAAACTGAAGTTGAGTTAAACTCAATGAGTCTTAACTTCTATGTTGTGAAACCACTTGAAACACATCTGCACATAGTTTTTACAGAAATGAACTGTTTTGAACAGTTTCCTGGTGGAAAACAAGGCGTCACACATGTGTACACAAAGTTATTTTCAGGCCCTGAAACGCTATGGTGAAATAAGGTTACCTTCAACTCTAACGCTGTGTAAAGTCAAAATACTCTGGTAAAAGCAGTTCTAAATGATGAAATCCCCAGTACCCTTATGGTTAAGAACTGTTTGGATGGTTTCCCAACTGTTTTTCAAAGTGCACTTCAACATCTCAAACTCACTTTTGAAATTCCTATTGACTTGCATTGGGCAAAACTGAAGTTGAGTTAAATTTAATGAGTCTTAACTTCTATGTTGTGAAACCACTTGAAACACATCTGCGACATAGTTTTTACAGAAATGAACTGTTTTGAACAGTTTCCTGGTGGAAAACAAGGCGTCACACATGTGTACACAAAGTTATTTTCAGGCCCTGAAACGCTTATGGTGAAATAAGGTTACCTTCAACTCTAACGCTGTGTAAAGTCAAAATACTCTGGTAAAAGCAGTTCTAAATGATGAAATCCCCAGTACCCTTATGGTTAAGAACTGTTTGGATGGTTTCCCCACTGTTTTTCAAAGTGCACTTCAACATCTCAAACTCACTTTTGAAATCCCTATTGACTTGCATTGGGCAAAACTGAAGTTGAGTGAAACTCAATGAGTCTTAACTTCTATGTTGTGAAACCACTTGAAACACATCTGCGACATAGTTTTTACAGAAATGAACTGTTTTGAACAGTTTCCTGGTGGAAAACAAGGCGTCACACATGTGTACACAAAGTTATTTTCAGGCCCTGAAACGCTGTTATGGTGAAATAAGGTTACCTTCAACTCTAACGCTGTGTTAAAGTCAAAGTACTCTGGTAAAAGCAGTTTTAAATGATGAAATCCCCAGTACCCTTATGGTTAAGAACTGTTTTGATGGTTTCCCAACTGTTTTTCAAAGTGCACTTCAACATCTCAAACTCACTGTTTGAAATCCCTATTGACTTGCATTGGGCAAAACTGAAGTTGAGTTAAACTCAATGAGTCTTAACTTCTATGTTGTGAAACCACTTGAAACACATCTGCGACATAGTTTTTACAGAAATGAACTGTTTTGAACAGTTTCCTGGTGGAAAACAAGGCGTCACACATGTGTACACAAAGTTATTTTCAGGCCCTGAAACGCTTATGGTGAAATAAGGTTACCTTCAACTCTAACGCTGTGTAAAGTCAAAATACTCTGGTAAAAGCAGTTCTAAATGATGAAATCCCCAGTACCCTTATGGTTAAGAACTGTTTGATGGTTTCCCAACTGTTTTTCAAAGTGCACTTCAACATCTCAAACTCACTTTTGAAATCCCCATTGACTTGCATTGGGCAAAACTGAAGTTGAGTGAAACTCAATGAGTCTTAACTTCTATGTTGTGAAACCACTTGAAACACATCTGTGACATAGTTTTTACAGAAATGAACTGTTTTGAACAGTTTCCTGGTGGAAAACAAGGCGTCACACATGTGTACACAAAGTTATTTTCAGGCCCTGAAACGCTTTATGGTGAAATAAGGTTACCTTCAACTCTAACGCTGTGTAAAGTCAAAATACTCTGGTAAAAGCAGTTCTAAATGATGAAATCCCCAGTACCCTTATGGTTAAGAACTGTTTGATGGTTTCCCACTGTTTTTCAAAGTGCAATTCAACATCTCAAACTCACTTTTGAAATTCCTATTGAGTTGCATTGGGCAAAACTGAAGTTGAGTTAAATTTAATGAGTCTTAACTTCTATGTTGTGAAACCACTTGAAACACATCTGCGACATAGTTTTTACAGAAATGAACTGTTTTGAACAGTTTCCTGGTGGAAAACAAGGCGTCACACATGTGTACACAAAGTTATTTTCAGGCCCTGAAACGCGTTATGGTGAAATAAGGTTACCTTCAACTCTAACGCTGTGTAAAGTCAAAATACTCTGGTAAAAGCAGTTCTAAATGATGAAATCCCCAGTACCCTTATGGTTAAGAACTGTTTGATGGTTTCCCAACTGTTTTTCAAAGTGCAATTCAACATCTCAAACTCACCTTTTGAAATTCCTATTGAGTTGCATTGGGCAAAACTGAAGTTGAGTTAAATTTAATGAGTCTTAACTTCTATGTTGTGAAACCACTTGAAACACATCTGCGACATAGTTTTTTACAGAAATGAACTGTTTTGAACAGTTTCCTGGTGGAAAACAAGCGTCACACATGTGTACACAAAGTTGTTTTCAGGTCTTGAAAAGTGTTATGATGAATTCAGGTTACCTTCAACTCTAACTCTGTGGAAAGTCAAAATACTCTGGTAAAAGCAGTTCTAAATGATGAAACCCCCAGTACCCTTATGGTTAAGAACTGTTTGATGGTTTCCCAACTGTTTTTCAAAGTGCACTTCAACATCTCAAACTCACTTTTGAAATCCCTTTGACTTGCATTGGGCAAAATCTAAAGTTGAGTGAAACTCAATGAGTCTTAACTTCTATGTTGTGAAACCACTTGAAAACATCAGCGACATAGTTTTTTACAGAAATGAACTGTTTTGAACAGTTTCCTGGTGGAAAACAAGGCGTCACACATGTGTACACAAAGTTATTTTCAGGCCCTGAAACGCTTATGGTGAAATAAGGTTACCTTCAACTCTAACGCTGTGTAAAGTCAAAATACTCTGGTAAAAGCAGTTCTAAATGATGAAATCCCCAGTACCCTTATGGTTAAGAACTGTTTGGTGGTTTCCCAACTGTTTTTCAAAGTGCACTTCAACATCTCAAACTCACCTTTTGAAATCCCCATTAACTTGCAATGGACAAAACTGAAGTTGAGTGAAACTCAATGAGTCTTAACTTCTATGTTGTGAAACCACTTGAAACACATCTGCGACATAGTTTTTACAGAAATGAACTGTTTTGAACAGTTTCCTGGTGGAAAACAAGGCGTCACACATGTGTACACAAAGTGAATTTCAGGCCCTGAAACGCTTATGGTGAAATAAGGTTACCTTCAACTCTAACGCTGTGTAAAGTCAAAATACTCTGGTAAAAGCAGTTCTAAATGATGAAATCCCCAGTACCCTTATGGTTAAGAACTGTTTGGATGGTTTCCCAACTGTTTTTCAAAGTGCACTTCAACATCTCAAACTCACTTTTGAAATCCCTATTGACTTGCATGGACAAAACTGAAGTTGAGTGAAACTCAATGAGTCTTAACTTCTATGTTGTGAAACCACTTGAAACAATCTGTGACATAGTTTTTACAGAAATGAACTGTTTTGAACAGTTTCCTGGTGGAAAACAAGGCGTCACACATGTGTACACAAAGTTATTTTCAGGCCCTGAAACGCTTATGGTGAAATAAGGTTACCTTCAACTCTAACGCTGTGTAAAGTCAAAATACTCTGGTAAAAGCAGTTCTAAATGATGAAATCCCCAGTACCCTTATGGTTAAGAACTGTTTGGATGGTTTCCCAACTGTTTTTCAAAGTGCACTTCAACATCTCAAACTCACTTTTGAAATCCCTATTGACTTGCATTGGACAAAACTGAAGTTGAGTGAAACTCAATGAGTCTTAACTTCTATGTTGTGAAACCACTTGAAACACATCTGTGACATAGTTTTTACAGAAATGAACTGTTTTGAACAGTTTCCTGGTGGAAAACAAGGCGTCACACATGTGTACACAAAGTTGTTTTCAGGCCCTGAAACGTGTTATGGTGAAATCAGGTTACCTTCAACTCTAACTCTGTGGAAAGTCAAAATACTCTGGTAAAAGCAGTTCTAAATGATGAAATCCCCAGTACCCTTATGGTTAAGAACTGTTTGATGGTTTCCCAACTGTTTTTCAAAGTGCACTTCAACATCTCAAACTCACTTTTGAAATCCCTATTGACTTGCATTGGGCAAAACTGAAGTTGAGTGAAACTCAATGAGTCTTAACTTCTATGTTGTGAAACCACTTGAAACACATCTGCGACATAGTTTTTACAGAAATGAACTGTTTTGAACAGTTTCCTGGTGGAAAACAAGGCGTCACACATGTGTACACAAAGTTATTTTCAGGCCCTGAAACGCTATGGTGAAATAAGGTTACCTTCAACTCTAACGCTGTGTAAAGTCAAAATACTCTGGTAAAAGCAGTTCTAAATGATGAAATCCCCAGTACCCTTATGGTTAAGAACTGTTTGATGGTTTCCCAACTGTTTTTCAAAGTGCACTTCAACATCTCAAACTCACCTTTTGAAATCCCCATTGAGTTGCATTGGGCAAAACTGAAGTTGAGTTAAACTTAATGAGTCTTAACTTCTATGTTGTGAAACCACTTGAAACACATCTGCGACATAGTTTTTTACAGAAATGAACTGTTTTGAACAGTTTCCTGGTGGAAAACAAGGCGTCACACTTGTGTACACAAAGTGATTTTCAGGCCCTGAAACGCTGTTATGGTGAAATAAGGTTACCTTCAACTCTAACGCTGTGTAAAGTCAAAATACTCTGGTAAAAGCAGTTCTAAATGATGAAATCCCCAGTACCCTTATGGTTAAGAACTGTTTGATGGTTTCCCAACTGTTTTTCAAAGTGCACTTCAACATCTCAAACTCACTTTTGAAATCCCTATTGAGTTGCATTGGGCAAAACTGAAGTTGAGTTAAACTCAATGAGTCTTAACTTCTATGTTGTGAAACCACTTGAAACACATCTGCGACATAGTGTTTTACAGAAATGAACTGTTTTGAACAGTTTCCTGGTGGAAAACAAGGCGTCACACATGTGTACACAAAGTTGTTTTCAGGCCCTGAAACGTGTTATGGTGAATTAAGGTTACCTTCAACTCTAACGCTGTGTAAAGTCAAAATACTCTGGTAAAAGCAGTTCTAAATGATGAAATCCCCAGTACCCTTATGGTTAAGAACTGTTTGATGGTTTCCCAACTGTTTTTCAAAGTGCACTTCAACATCTCAAACTCACTTTTGAAATCCCTATTGACTTGCATTGGGCAAAACTGAAGTTGAGTGAAACTCAATGAGTCTTAACTTCTATGTTGTGAAACCACTTGAAACACATCTGCGACATAGTTTTTACAGAAATGAACTGTTTTGAACAGTTTCCTGGTGGAAAACAAGGCGTCACACATGTGTACACAAAGTTATTTTCAGGCCCTGAAACGCTTATGGTGAAATAAGGTTACCTTCAACTCTAACGCTGTGTAAAGTCAAAATACTCTGGTAAAAGCAGTTCTAAATGATGAAATCCCCAGTACCCTTATGGTTAAGAACTGTTTGATGGTTTCCCAACTGTTTTTCAAAGTGCACTTCAACATCTCAAACTCACCTTTGAAATCCCCATTGACTTGCATTGGACAAAACTGAAGTTGAGTGAAACTCAATGAGTCTTAACTTCTATGTTGTGAAACCACTTGAAACACATCTGTGACATAGTTTTTACAGAAATGAACTGTTTTGAACAGTTTCCTGGTGGAAAACAAGGCGTCACACATGTGTACACAAAGTGATTTTCAGGCCCTGAAACGCGTTATGGTGAAATAAGGTTACCTTCAACTCTAACGCTGTGTAAAGTCAAAATACTCTGGTAAAAGCAGTTCTAAATGATGAAATCCCCAGTACCCTTATGGTTAAGAACTGTTTGATGGTTTCCCAACTGTTTTTCAAAGTGCACTTCAACATCTCATACTCACTTTTTGAAATTCCTATTGAGTTGCATTGGGCAAAACTGAAGTTGAGTTAAATTTAATGAGTCTTAACTTCTATGTTGTGAAACCACTTGAAACACATCTAGCGACATAGTTTTTTACAGAAATGAACTGTTTTGAACAGTTTCCTGGTGGAAAACAAGGCGTCACACATGTGTACACAAAGTTATTTTCAGGCCCTGAAACGCTATGGTGAAATAAGGTTACCTTCAACTCTAACGCTGTGTAAAGTCAAAATACTCTGGTAAAAGCAGTTCTAAATGATGAAATCCCCAGTACCCTTATGGTTAAGAACTGTTTGATGGTTTCCCAACTGTTTTTTAAAGTGGACTTCAACATCTCAAACTCACTTTTTGAAATTCCTATTGAGTTGCATTGGGCAAAACTGAAGTTGAGTTAAATTTAATGAGTCTTAACTTCTATGTTGTGAAACCACTTGAAACACATCTGCGACATAGTTTTTTACAGAAATGAACTGTTTTGAACAGTTTCCTGGTGGAAAACAAGGCGTCACACATGTGTACACAAAGTTGTTTTCAGGCCCTGAAACGCGTTATGGTTAATTCAGGTTACCTTCAACTCTAACGCTGTGTAAAGTCAAAATACTCTGGTAAAAGCAGTTCTAAATGATGAAATCCCCAGTACCCTTATGGTTAAGAACTGTTTGGATGGTTTCCCAACTGTTTTTCAAAGTGCATTTCAACATCTCAAACTCACTTTTGAAATCCCTATTGACTTGCATTGGGCAAAACTGAAGTTGAGTGAAACTCAATGAGTCTTAACTTCTATGTTGTGAAACCACTTGAAACACATCTGCGACATAGTTTTTACAGAAATGAACTGTTTTGAACAGTTTCCTGGTGGAAAACAAGGCGTCACACATGTGTACACAAAGTTATTTTCAGGCCCTGAAACGCTGTTATGGTGAAATAAGGTTACCTTCAACTCTAACGCTGTGTAAAGTCAAAATACTCTGGTAAAAGCAGTTCTAAATGATGAAATCCCCAGTACCCTTATGGTTAAGAACTGTTTGATGGTTTCCCAACTGTTTTTCAAAGTGCACTTCAACATCTCAAACTCAGTTTTGAAATCCCCATTGACTTGCATTGGAACAAAACTGAAGTTGAGTGAAACTCAATGAGTCTTAACTTCTATGTTGTGAAACCACTTGAAACACATCTGTGACATAGTTTTTACAGAAATGAACTGTTTTGAACAGTTTCCTGGTGGAAAACAAGGCGTCACACATGTGTACACAAAGTTAATTTCAGGCCCTGAAACGCCTTATGTTGAAATAAGGTTACCTTCAACTCTAACGCTGTGTAAAGTCAAAATACTCTGGTAAAAGCAGTTCTAAATGATGAAATCCCCAGTACCCTTATGGTTAAGAACTGTTTGATGGTTTCCCAACTGTTTTTCAAAGTGCACTTCAACATCTCAAACTCACTTTTGAAATCCCTATTGACTTGCATTGGACAAAACTGAAGTTGAGTGAAACTCAATGAGTCTTAACTTCTATGTTGTGAAACCACTTAAAACACATCTGCGACATAGTTTTTTACAGAAATGAACTGTTTTGAACAGTTTCCTGGTGGAAAACAAGCCGTCACAGATGTGTACACAAAGTTGTTTTCAGGCCCTGAAACGTGTTATGGTGAAATAAGGTTACCTTCAACTCTAACGCTGTGTAAAGTCAAAGTACTCTGGTAAAAGCAGTTCTAAATGATGAAATCCCCAGTACCCTTATGGTTAAGAACTGTTTGATGGTTTCCAACTGTTTTTCAAAGTGCACTTCAACATCTCAAACTCACTTTTGAAATCCCTATTGACTTGCATTGGGCAAAACTGAAGTTGAGTGAAACTCAATGAGTCTTAACTTCTATGTTGTGAAACCACTTGAAACACATCTGCGACATAGTTCTTTACAGAAATGAACTGTTTTGAACAGTTTGCTGGTGGAAAACAAGGCGTCACACATGTGTACACAAAGTTATTTTCAGGCCCTGAAACGCTGCTATGGTGAAATAAGGTTACCTTCAACTCTAACGCTGTGTAAAGTCAAAATACTCTGGTAAAAGCAGTTCTAAATGATGAAATCCCCAGTACCCTTATGGTTAAGAACTGTTTGATGGTTTCCCAACTGTTTTTCAAAGTGCACTTCAACATCTCAAACTCACTTTTGAAATCCCCATTGACTTGCATTGGGCAAAAACTGAAGTTGAGTGAAACTCAATGAGTCTTAACTTCTATGTTGTGAAACCACTTGAAAACATCTGCGACATAGTTTTTACAGAAATGAACTGTTTTGAACAGTTTCCTGGTGGAAAACAAGGCGTCACACATGTGTACACAAAGTTATTTTCAGGCCCTGAAACGCTGCTATGGTGAAATAAGGTTACCTTCAACTCTAACGCTGTGTAAAGTCAAAA
This sequence comes from Polypterus senegalus, assembly GCF_016835505.1. Classification (NCBI taxonomy): domain Eukaryota; kingdom Metazoa; phylum Chordata; class Cladistia; order Polypteriformes; family Polypteridae; genus Polypterus; species Polypterus senegalus. Next base: position 31,474 of record NW_024380636.1, on the reverse strand, counting down.
TACTCTGGTAAAAGCAGTTCTAAATGATGAAATCCCCAGTACCCTTATGGTTAAGAACTGTTTGATGGTTTCCCAACTGTTTTTCAAAGTGCACTTCACATCTTAAACTCACCTTTTGAAATCCCCATTGACTTGCATTGGGCCAAAACTGAAGTTGAATGAAACTCAATGAGTCTTAACTGCTATGTTGTGAAACCACTTGAAATACATCTGTGACATAGTTTTTTACAGAAATGAACTGTTTTGAACAGTTTCCTGGTGGAAAACAAGCCGTCACACATGTGTACACAAAGTGATTTTCAGGCCCTGAAACGCTGCTATGGTGAAATAAGGTTACCTTCAACTCTAACGCTGTGTAAAGTCAAAATACTCTGGTAAAAGCAGTTCTAAATGATGAAATCCCCAGTACCCTTATGGTTAAGAACTGTTTGGATGGTTTCCCAACTGTTTTTCAAAGTGCACTTCAACATCTCAAACTCAACTTTTGAAATTCCTATTGAGTTGCATTGGGCAAAACATGAAGTTGAGTTAAATTTAATGAGTCTTAACTTCTATGTTGTGAAACCACTTGAAACACATCTGCGACATAGTTTTTACAGAAATGAACTGTTTTGAACAGTTTCCTGGTGGAAAACAAGGCGTCACACATGTGTACACAAAGTTATTTTCAGGCCCTGAAACGCTATGGTGAAATAAGGTTACCTTCAACTCTAACGCTGTGTAAAGTCAAAATACTCTGGTAAAAGCAGTTCTAAATGATGAAATCCCCAGTACCCTTATGGTTAAGAACTGTTTGATGGTTTCCCAACTGTTTTTCAAAGTGCAATTCAACATCTCAAACTCACCTTTTGAAATTCCTATTGAGTTGCATTGGGCAAAAACTGAAGTTGAGTTAAATTTAATGAGTCTTAACTTCTATGTTGTGAAACCACTTGAAACACATCTGCGACATAGTTTTTTACAGAAATGAACTGTTTTGAACAGTTTCCTGGTGGAATAACAAGCCGTCACACATGTGTACACAAAGTTGTTTTCAGGCCCTGAAACGGTTATGGTGAATTCAGGTTACCTTCAACTCTAACGCTGTGTAAAGTCAAAATACTCTGGTAAAAGCAGTTCTAAATGATGAAATCCCCAGTACCCTTATGGTTAAGAACTGTTTGATGGTTTCCCAACTGTTTTTCAAAGTGCACTTCAACATCTCAAACTCACTTTTGAAATCCCTATTGACTTGCATTGGGCAAAACTGAAGTTGAGTGAAACTCAATGAGTCTTAACTTCTATGTTGTGAAACCACTTGAAACACATCTGCGACATAGTTTTTACAGAAATGAACTGTTTTGAACAGTTTCCTGGTGGAAAACAAGGCGTCACACATGTGTACACAAAGTTATTTTCAGGCCCTGAAACGCTGCTATGGTGAAATAAGGTTACCTTCAACTCTAACGCTGTGTAAAGTCAAAATACTCTGGTAAAAGCAGTTCTAAATGATGAAATCCCCAGTACCCTTATGGTTAAGAACTGTTTGGATGGTTTCCCAACTGTTTTTCAAAGTGCACTTCAACATCTCAAACTCACTTTTTGAAATCCCCATTGACTTGCATTGGGCCAAACTGAAGTTGAGTGAAACTCAATGAGTCTTAACTTCTATGTTGTGAAACCACTTGAAACACATCTGCGACATAGTTTTTTACAGAAATGAACTGTTTTGAACAGTTTCCTGGTGGAAAACAAGGCGTCACACATGTGTACACAAAGTTATTTTCAGGCCCTGAAACGCTTATGGTGAAATAAGGTTACCTTCAACTCTAACGCTGTGTAAAGTCAAAATACTCTGGTAAAAGCAGTTCTAAATGATGAAATCCCCAGTACCCTTATGGTTAAGAACTGTTTGATGGTTTCCCAACTGTTTTTCAAAGTGCACTTCAACATCTCAAACTCACTTTTGAAATCCCTATTGACTTGCATTGGGCAAAACTGAAGTTGAGTGAAACTCAATGAGTCTTAACTTCTATGTTGTGAAACCACTTGAAACACATCTGCGACATAGTTTTTACAGAAATGAACTGTTTTGAACAGTTTCCTGGTGGAAAACAAGGCGTCACACATGTGTACACAAAGTTGTTTTCAGGCCCTGAAACGCTGTTATGGTGAAATAAGGTTACCTTCAACTCTAACGCTGTGTAAAGTCAAAATACTCTGGTAAAAGCAGTTCTAAATGATGAAATCCCCAGTACCCTTATGGTTAAGAACTGTTTGATGGTTTCCAACTGTTTTTCAAAGTGCACTTCAACATCTCAAACTCACTTTTGAAATCCCTATTGACTTGCATTGGGCAAAACTGAAGTTGAGTGAAACTCAATGAGTCTTAACTTCTATGTTGTGAAACCACTTGAAACACATCTGCGACATAGTTTTTTACAGAAATGAACTGTTTTGAACAGTTTCCTGGTGGAAAACAAGGCGTCACACATGTGTACACAAAGTTATTTTCAGGCCCTGAAACGCTGCTATGGTGAAATAAGGTTACCTTCAACTCTAACGCTGTGTAAAGTCAAAATACTCTGGTAAAAGCAGTTCTAAATGATGAAATCCCCAGTACCCTTATGGTTAAGAACTGTTTGGATGGTTTCCCAACTGTTTTTCAAAGTGCACTTCAACATCTCAAACTCACCTTTTGAAATCCTATTGAGTTGCATTGGGCAAAACTGAAGTTGAGTTAAATTTAATGAGTCTTAACTTCTATGTTGTGAAACCACTTGAAACACATCTGCGACATAGTTTTTACAGAAATGAACTGTTTTGAACAGTTTCCTGGTGGAAAACAAGCCGTCACACATGTGTACACAAAGTTATTTTCAGGCCCTGAAACGCGTTATGGTGAAATAAGGTTACCTTCAACTCTAACGCTGTGTAAAGTCAAAATACTCTGGTAAAAGCAGTTCTAAATGATGAAATCCCCAGTACCCTTATGGTTAAGAACTGTTTGGATGGTTTCCCAACTGTTTTTCAAAGTGCACTTCAACATCTCAAACTCACTTTTGAAATTCCTATTGACTTGCATTGGGCAAAACTGAAGTTGAGTTAAACTTAATGAGTCTTAACTTCTATGTTGTGAAACCACTTGAAACACATCTGCGACATAGTTTTTACAGAAATGAACTGTTTTGAACAGTTTCCTGGTGGAAAACAAGGCGTCACACATGTGTACACAAAGTTATTTTCAGGCCCTGAAACGCTTTATGGTGAAATAAGGTTACCTTCAACTCTAACGCTGTGTAAAGTCAAAATACTCTGGTAAAAGCAGTTCTAAATGATGAAATCCCCAGTACCCTTATGGTTAAGAACTGTTTGATGGTTTCCCAACTGTTTTTCAAAGTGCACTTCAACATCTCAAACTCACTTTTGAAATTCCTATTGAGTTGCATTGGGCAAATACTGAAGTTGAGTTAAATTTAATGAGTCTTAACTTCTATGTTGTGAAACCACTTGAAACACATCTGCGACATAGTTTTTTACAGAAATGAACTGTTTTGAACAGTTTCCTGGTGGAAAACAAGGCGTCACACATGTGTACACAAAGTTATTTTCAGGCCCTGAAACGCTGTTATGGTGAAATAAGGTTACCTTCAACTCTAACGCTGTGTAAAGTCAAAATACTCTGGTAAAAGCAGTTCTAAATGATGAAATCCCCAGTACCCTTATGGTTAAGAACTGTTTGATGGTTTCCCAACTGTTTTTCAAAGTGCACTTCAACATCTCAAACTCACTTTTGAAATTCCTATTGAGTTGCATTGGGCAAAACTGAAGTTGAGTTAAATTTAATGAGTCTTAACTTCTATGTTGTGAAACCACTTGAAACACATCTGCGACATAGTTTTTACAGAAATGAACTGTTTTGAACAGTTTCCTGGTGGAAAACAAGGCGTCACACATGTGTACACAAAGTTATTTTCAGGCCCTGAAACGCTGTTATGGTGAAATAAGGTTACCTTCAACTCTAACGCTGTGTAAAGTCAAAATACTCTGGTAAAAGCAGTTCTAAATGATGAAATCCCCAGTACCCTTATGGTTAAGAACTGTTTGATGGTTTCCCAACTGTTTTTCAAAGTGCACTTCAACATCTCAAACTCACCTTTTGAAATTCCTATTGAGTTGCATTGGGCAAAACTGAAGTTGAGTTAAATTTAATGAGTCTTAACTTCTATGTTGTGAAACCACTTGAAACACATCTGCGACATAGTTTTTACAGAAATGAACTGTTTTGAACAGTTTCCTGGTGGAAAACAAGGCGTCACACATGTGTACACAAAGTTGTTTTCAGGCCCTGAAACGTGTTATGGTGAATTAAGGTTACCTTCAACTCTAACGCTGTGTAAAGTCAAAATACTCTGGTAAAAGCAGTTCTAAATGATGAAATCCCCAGTACCCTTATGGTTAAGAACTGTTTGATGGTTTCCCAACTGTTTTTCAAAGTGCACTTCAACATCTCAAACTCACTTTTGAAATCCCTATTGACTTGCATTGGGCAAAACTGAAGTTGAGTTAAACTCAATGAGTCTTAACTTCTATGTTGTGAAACCACTTGAAACACATCTGCGACATAGTTTTTACAGAAATGAACTGTTTTGAACAGTTTCCTGGTGGAAAACAAGGCGTCACACATGTGTACACAAAGTTATTTTCAGGCCCTGAAACGCTTATGGTGAAATAAGGTTACCTTCAACTCTAACGCTGTGTAAAGTCAAAATACTCTGGTAAAAGCAGTTCTAAATGATGAAATCCCCAGTACCCTTATGGTTAAGAACTGTTTGATGGTTTCCCAACTGTTTTTCAAAGTGCACTTCAACATCTCAAACTCACTTTTGAAATCCCTATTGAGTTGCATTGGGCAAAACTGAAGTTGAGTTAAACTTAATGAGTCTTAACTTCTATGTTGTGAAACCACTTGAAACACATCTGCGACATAGTTTTTACAGAAATGAACTGTTTTGAACAGTTTCCTGGTGGAAAACAAGGCGTCACACATGTGTACACAAAGTTATTTTCAGGCCCTGAAACGCTTATGGTGAAATAAGGTTACCTTCAACTCTAACGCTGTGTAAAGTCAAAGTACTCTGGTAAAAGCAGTTCTAAATGATGAAATCCCCAGTACCCTTATGGTTAAGAACTGTTTGATGGTTTCCCAACTGTTTTTCAAAGTGCACTTCAACATCTCAAACTCACTTTTGAAATTCCTATTGAGTTGCATTGGGCAAAACTGAAGTTGAGTTAAATTTAATGAGTCTTAACTTCTATGTTGTGAAACCACTTGAAACACATCTGCGACATAGTTTTTACAGAAATGAACTGTTTTGAACAGTTTCCTGGTGGAAAACAAGGCGTCACACATGTGTACACAAAGTTATTTTCAGGCCCTGAAACGCTGTTATGGTGAAATAAGGTTACCTTCAACTCTAACGCTGTGTAAAGTCAAAATACTCTGGTAAAAGCAGTTCTAAATGATGAAATCCCCAGTACCCTTATGGTTAAGAACTGTTTGATGGTTTCCCACTGTTTTTCAAAGTGCACTTCAACATCTCAAACTCACTTTTTGAAATTCCTATTGAGTTGCATTGGGCAAAACTGAAGTTGAGTTAAATTTAATGAGTCTTAACTTCTATGTTGTGAAACCACTTGAAACACATCTGCGACATAGTTTTTACAGAAATGAACTGTTTTGAACAGTTTCCTGGTGGAAAACAAGGCGTCACACATGTGTACACAAAGTTATTTTCAGGCCCTGAAACGCTATGGTGAAATAAGGTTACCTTCAACTCTAACGCTGTGTAAAGTCAAAATACTCTGGTAAAAGCAGTTCTAAATGATGAAATCCCCAGTACCCTTATGGTTAAGAACTGTTTGATGGTTTCCCAACTGTTTTTCAAAGTGCACTTCAACATCTCAAACTCACTTTTGAAATTCCTATTGACTTGCATTGGGCAAAACTGAAGTTGAGTTAAATTTAATGAGTCTTAACTTCTATGTTGTGAAACCACTTGAAACACATCTGCGACATAGTTTTTTACAGAAATGAACTGTTTTGAACAGTTTCCTGGTGGAAAACAAGGCGTCACACATGTGTACACAAAGTTATTTTCAGGCCCTGAAACGCTTATGGTGAAATAAGGTTACCTTCAACTCTAACGCTGTGTAAAGTCAAAATACTCTGGTAAAAGCAGTTCTAAATGATGAAATCCCCAGTACCCTTATGGTTAAGAACTGTTTGGATGGTTTCCCAACTGTTTTTCAAAGTGCACTTCAACATCTCAAACTCACTTTTGAAATTCCTATTGAGTTGCATTGGGCAAAACTGAAGTTGAGTTAAATTTAATGAGTCTTAACTTCTATGTTGTGAAACCACTTGAAACACATCTGCGACATAGTTTTTACAGAAATGAACTGTTTTGAACAGTTTCCTGGTGGAAAACAAGGCGTCACACATGTGTACACAAAGTTATTTTCAGGCCCTGAAACGCTTATGGTGAAATAAGGTTACCTTCAACTCTAACGCTGTGTAAAGTCAAAATACTCTGGTAAAAGCAGTTCTAAATGATGAAATCCCCAGTACCCTTATGGTTAAGAACTGTTTGATGGTTTCCCACTGTTTTTCAAAGTGCACTTCAACATCTCAAACTCACTTTTGAAATCCCTATTGACTTGCATTGGGCAAAACTGAAGTTGAGTTAAATTCAATGAGTCTTAACTTCTATGTTGTGAAACCACTTGAAACACATCTGCGACATAGTTTTTTACAGAAATGAACTGTTTTGAACAGTTTCCTGGTGGAAAACAAGGCGTCACACATGTGTACACAAAGTTATTTTCAGGCCCTGAAACGCTGTTATGGTGAAATAAGGTTACCTTCAACTCTAACGCTGTGTAAAGTCAAAATACTCTGGTAAAAGCAGTTCTAAATGATGAAATCCCCAGTACCCTTATGGTTAAGAACTGTTTGATGGTTTCCCAACTGTTTTTCAAAGTGCACTTCAACATCTCAAACTCACTTTTGAAATCCCTATTGAGTTGCATTGGGCAAAACTGAAGTTGAGTTAAACTTAATGAGTCTTAACTTCTATGTTGTGAAACCACTTGAAACACATCTGCGACATAGTTTTTACAGAAATGAACTGTTTTGAACAGTTTCCTGGTGGAAAACAAGGCGTCACACATGTGTACACAAAGTGAATTTCAGGCCCTGAAACGCTGCTATGGTGAAATAAGGTTACCTTCAACTCTAACGCTGTGTAAAGTCAAAATACTCTGGTAAAAGCAGTTCTAAATGATGAAATCCCCAGTACCCTTATGGTTAAGAACTGTTTGATGGTTTCCCAACTGTTTTTCAAAGTGCACTTCAACATCTCAAACTCACTTTTGAAATCCCTATTGACTTGCATTGGGCAAAACTGAAGTTGAGTGAAACTCAATGAGTCTTAACTTCTATGTTGTGAAACCACTTGAAACACATCTGCGACATAGTTTTTACAGAAATGAACTGTTTTGAACAGTTTCCTGGTGGAAAACAAGGCGTCACACATGTGTACACAAAGTTATTTTCAGGCCCTGAAACGCTGTTATGGTGAAATAAGGTTACCTTCAACTCTAACGCTGTGTAAAGTCAAAATACTCTGGTAAAAGCAGTTCTAAATGATGAAATCCCCAGTACCCTTATGGTTAAGAACTGTTTGATGGTTTCCCAACTGTTTTTCAAAGTGCACTTCAACATCTCAAACTCACTTTTGAAATCCCTATTGACTTGCATTGGGCAAAACTGAAGTTGAGTTAAACTCAATGAGTCTTAACTTCTATGTTGTGAAACCACTTGAAACACATCTGCGACATAGTTTTTACAGAAATGAACTGTTTTGAACAGTTTCCTGGTGGAAAACAAGGCGTCACACATGTGTACACAAAGTTATTTTCAGGCCCTGAAACGCTTATGGTGAAATAAGGTTACCTTCAACTCTAACGCTGTGTAAAGTCAAAATACTCTGGTAAAAGCAGTTCTAAATGATGAAATCCCCAGTACCCTTATGGTTAAGAACTGTTTGGATGGTTTCCCAACTGTTTTTCAAAGTGCATTTCAACATCTCAAACTCACTTTTGAAATTCCTATTGAGTTGCATTGGGCAAAACTGAAGTTGAGTTAAATTTAATGAGTCTTAACTTCTATGTTGTGAAACCACTTGAAACACATCTGCGACATAGTTTTTACAGAAATGAACTGTTTTGAACAGTTTCCTGGTGGAAAACAAGGCGTCACACATGTGTACACAAAGTTATTTTCAGGCCCTGAAACGCTATGGTGAAATAAGGTTACCTTCAACTCTAACGCTGTGTAAAGTCAAAATACTCTGGTAAAAGCAGTTCTAAATGATGAAATCCCCAGTACCCTTATGGTTAAGAACTGTTTGATGGTTTCCCAACTGTTTTTCAAAGTGCACTTCAACATCTCAAACTCACCTTTTGAAATTCCTATTGAGTTGCATTGGGCAAAACTGAAGTTGAGTTAAATTTAATGAGTCTTAACTTCTATGTTGTGAAACCACTTGAAACACATCTGCGACATAGTTTTTACAGAAATGAACTGTTTTGAACAGTTTCCTGGTGGAAAACAAGGCGTCACACATGTGTACACAAAGTTATTTTCAGGCCCTGAAACGCTATTATGGTGAAATAAGGTTACCTTCAACTCTAACGCTGTGTAAAGTCAAAATACTCTGGTAAAAGCAGTTCTAAATGATGAAATCCCCAGTACCCTTATGGTTAAGAACTGTTTGATGGTTTCCCAACTGTTTTTCAAAGTGCACTTCAACATCTCAAACTCACTTTTGAAATCCCTATTGACTTGCATTGGGCAAAACTGAAGTTGAGTTAAATTTAATGAGTCTTAACTTCTATGTTGTGAAACCACTTGAAACACATCTGCGACATAGTTTTTACAGAAATGATCTGTTTTGAACAGTTTCCTGGTGGAAAACAAGGCGTCACACATGTGTACACAAAGTTATTTTCAGGCCCTGAAACGCTTATGGTGAAATAAGGTTACCTTCAACTCTAACGCTGTGTAAAGTCAAAGTACTCTGGTAAAAGCAGTTTTAAATGATGAAATCCCCAGTACCCTTATGGTTAAGAACTGTTTGATGGTTTCCCAACTGTTTTTCAAAGTGCACTTCAACATCTCAAACTCACTTTTGAAATCCCTATTGACTTGCATTGGGCAAAACTGAAGTTGAGTTAAACTTAATGAGTCTTAACTTCTATGTTGTGAAACCACTTGAAACACATCTGCGACATAGTTATTTTACAGAAATGAACTGTTTTGAACAGTTTCCTGGTGGAAAACAAGGCGTCACACATGTGTACACAAAGTGATTTTCAGGCCCTGAAACGCTATGGTGAAATAAGGTTACCTTCAACTCTAACGCTGTGTAAAGTCAAAATACTCTGGTAAAAGCAGTTCTAAATGATGAAATCCCCAGTACCCTTATGGTTAAGAACTGTTTGATGGTTTCCCAACTGTTTTTCAAAGTGCACTTCAACATCTCAAACTCACTTTTGAAATTCCTATTGAGTTGCATTGGGCAAAACTGAAGTTGAGTTAAATTTAATGAGTCTTAACTTCTATGTTGTGAAACCACTTGAAACACATCTGCGACATAGATTTTTACAGAAATGAACTGTTTTGAACAGTTTCCTGGTGGAAAACAAGGCGTCACACATGTGTACACAAAGTTATTTTCAGGCCCTGAAACGCTATGGTGAAATAAGGTTACCTTCAACTCTAACGCTGTGTAAAGTCAAAATACTCTGGTAAAAGCAGTTCTAAATGATGAAATCCCCAGTACCCTTATGGTTAAGAACTGTTTGATGGTTTCCCAACTGTTTTTCAAAGTGCACTTCAACATCTCAAACTCACTTTTGAAATTCCTATTGAGTTGCATTGGGCAAAACTGAAGTTGAGTTAAATTTAATGAGTCTTAACTTCTATGTTGTGAAACCACTTGAAACACATCTGCGACATAGTTTTTTACAGAAATGAACTGTTTTGAACAGTTTCCTGGTGGAAAACAAGGCGTCACACATGTGTACACAAAGTTGTTTTCAGGCCCTGAAACGCGTTATGGTTAATTCAGGTTACCTTCAACTCTAACGCTGTGTAAAGTCAAAATACTCTGGTAAAAGCAGTTCTAAATGATGAAATCCCCAGTACCCTTATGGTTAAGAACTGTTTGATGGTTTCCCAACTGTTTTTCAAAGTGCACTTCAACATCTCAAACTCACTTTTGAAATCCCTATTGACTTGCATTGGGCAAAACTGAAGTTGAGTTAAACTCAATGAGTCTTAACTTCTATGTTGTGAAACCACTTGAAACACATCTGCGACATAGTTTTTACAGAAATGAACTGTTTTGAACAGTTTCCTGGTGGAAAACAAGGCGTCACACATGTGTACACAAAGTTATTTTCAGGCCCTGAAACGCTGCTATGGTGAAATCAGGTTACCTTCAACTCTAACGCTGTGTAAAGTCAAAATACTCTGGTAAAAGCAGTTCTAAATGATGAAATCCCCAGTACCCTTATGGTTAAGAACTGTTTGATGGTTTCCCAACTGTTTTTCAAAGTGCACTTCAACATCTCAAACTCACCTTTTGAAATCCCTATTGACTTGCATTGGACAAAACTGAAGTTGAGTTAAATTCAATGAGTCTTAACTTCTATGTTTTGAAACCACTTGAAACACATCTGCGACATAGTTTTTTACAGAAATGAACTGTTTTGAACAGTTTCCTGGTGGAAAACAAGGCGTCACAAATGTGTACACAAAGTGAATTTCAGGCCCTGAAACGCGTTATGGTGAAATAAGGTTACCTTCAACTCTAACGCTGTGTAAAGTCAAAATACTCTGGTAAAAGCAGTTCTAAATGATGAAATCCCCAGTACCCTTATGGTTAAGAACTGTTTGATGGTTTCCCAACTGTTTTTCAAAGTGCACTTCAACATCTCAAACTCACTTTTGAAATCCCTATTGAGTTGCATTGGGCAAAACTGAAGTTGAGTTAAACTTAATGAGTCTTAACTTCTATGTTGTGAAACCACTTGAAACACATCTGCGACATAGTTTTTTACAGAAATGAACTGTTTTGAACAGTTTCCTGGTGGAAAACAAGGCGTCACACATGTGTACACAAAGTTATTTTCAGGCCCTGAAACGCTGTTATGGTGAAATAAGGTTACCTTCAACTCTAACGCTGTGTAAAGTCAAAATACTCTGGTAAAAGCAGTTCTAAATGATGAAATCCCCAGTACCCTTATGGTTAAGAACTGTTTGGATGGTTTCCCAACTGTTTTTCAAAGTGCACTTCAACATCTCAAACTCACTTTTGAAATCCCTATTGACTTGCATTGGGCAAAACTGAAGTTGAGTTAAACTTAATGAGTCTTAACTTCTATGTTGTGAAACCACTTGAAACACATCTGCACATAGTTTTTACAGAAATGAACTGTTTTGAACAGTTTCCTGGTGGAAAACAAGGCGTCACACATGTGTACACAAAGTTATTTTCAGGCCCTGAAACGCTGCTATGGTGAAATCAGGTTACCTTCAACTCTAACGCTGTGTAAAGTCAAAATACTCTGGTAAAAGCAGTTCTAAATGATGAAATCCCCAGTACCCTTATGGTTAAGAACTGTTTGATGGTTTCCCAACTGTTTTTCAAAGTGCACTTCAACATCTCAAACTCACTTTTGAAATTCCTATTGAGTTGCATTGGGCAAAAACTGAAGTTGAGTTAAATTTAATGAGTCTTAACTTCTATGTTGTGAAACCACTTGAAACACATCTGCGACATAGTTTTTACAGAAATGAACTGTTTTGAACAGTTTCCTGGTGGAAAACAAGGCGTCACACATGTGTACACAAAGTTATTTTCAGGCCCTGAAACGCTGCTATGGTGAAATAAGGTTACCTTCAACTCTAACGCTGTGTAAAGTCAAAATACTCTGGTAAAAGCAGTTCTAAATGATGAAATCCCCAGTACCCTTATGGTTAAGAACTGTTTGATGGTTTCCCAACTGTTTTTCAAAGTGCACTTCAACATCTCAAACTCACTTTTGAAATTCCTATTGAGTTGCATTGGGCAAAACTGAAGTTGAGTTAAATTTAATGAGTCTTAACTTCTATGTTGTGAAACCACTTGAAACACATCTGCGACATAGTTTTTTACAGAAATGAACTGTTTTGAACAGTTTCCTGGTGGAAAACAAGGCGTCACACATGTGTACACAAAGTTATTTTCAGGCCCTGAAACGCTGCTATGGTGAAATAAGGTTACCTTCAACTCTAACGCTGTGTAAAGTCAAAATACTCTGGTAAAAGCAGTTCTAAATGATGAAATCCCCAGTACCCTTATGGTTAAGAACTGTTTGATGGTTTCCCAACTGTTTTTCAAAGTGCACTTCAACATCTCAAACTCACTTTTGAAATTCCTATTGAGTTGCATTGGGCAAAACTGAAGTTGAGTTAAATTTAATGAGTCTTAACTTCTATGTTGTGAAACCACTTGAAACACATCTGCGACATAGTTTTTACAGAAATGAACTGTTTTGAACAGTTTCCTGGTGGAAAACAAGGCGTCACACATGTGTACACAAAGTTATTTTCAGGCCCTGAAACGCTGCTATGGTGAAATAAGGTTACCTTCAACTCTAACGCTGTGTAAAGTCAAAATACTCTGGTAAAAGCAGTTCTAAATGATGAAATCCCCAGTACCCTTATGGTTAAGAACTGTTTGATGGTTTCCCAACTGTTTTTCAAAGTGCACTTCAACATCTCAAACTCACCTTTTGAAATTCCTATTGAGTTGCATTGGGCAAAAACTGAAGTTGAGTTAAATTTAATGAGTCTTAACTTCTATGTTGTGAAACCACTTGAAACACATCTGACATAGTTTTTACAGAAATGAACTGTTTTGAACAGTTTCCTGGTGGAAAACAAGGCGTCACACATGTGTACACAAAGTTATTTTCAGGCCCTGAAACGCTGTATGGTGAAATAAGGTTACCTTCAACTCTAACGCTGTGTAAAGTCAAAATACTCTGGTAAAAGCAGTTCTAAATGATGAAATCCCCAGTACCCTTATGGTTAAGAACTGTTTGATGGTTTCCCCACTGTTTTTCAAAGTGCACTTCAACATCTCAAACTCACCTTTTGAAATTCCTATTGAGTTGCATTGGGCAAGAACTGAAGTTGAGTTAAATTTAATGAGTCTTAACTTCTATGTTGTGAAACCACTTGAAACACATCTGCGACATAGTTTTTACAGAAATGAACTGTTTTGAACAGTTTCCTGGTGGAAAACAAGGCGTCACACATGTGTACACAAAGTTATTTTCAGGCCCTGAAACGCTGTATGGTGAAATAAGGTTACCTTCAACTCTAACGCTGTGTAAAGTCAAAATACTCTGGTAAAAGCAGTTCTAAATGATGAAATCCCCAGTACCCTTATGGTTAAGAACTGTTTGATGGTTTCCCAACTGTTTTTCAAAGTGCACTTCAACATCTCAAACTCACTTTTGAAATTCCTATTGAGTTGCATTGGGCAAAACTGAAGTTGAGTTAAATTTAATGAGTCTTAACTTCTATGTTGTGAAACCACTTGAAACACATCTGCGACATAGTTTTTACAGAAATGAACTGTTTTGAACAGTTTCCTGGTGGAAAACAAGGCGTCACACATGTGTACACAAAGTTATTTTCAGGCCCTGAAACGCTTATGGTGAAATAAGGTTACCTTCAACTCTAACGCTGTGTAAAGTCAAAATACTCTGGTAAAAGCAGTTCTAAATGATGAAATCCCCAGTACCCTTATGGTTAAGAACTGTTTGATGGTTTCCCACTGTTTTTCAAAGTGCACTTCAACATCTCAAACTCACTTTTGAAATTCCTATTGAGTTGCATTGGGCAAAACTGAAGTTGAGTTAAATTTAATGAGTCTTAACTTCTATGTTGTGAAACCACTTGAAACACATCTGCGACATAGTTTTTACAGAAATGAACTGTTTTGAACAGTTTCCTGGTGGAAAACAAGGCGTCACACATGTGTACACAAAGTTATTTTCAGGCCCTGAAACGCTTATGGTGAAATAAGGTTACCTTCAACTCTAACGCTGTGTAAAGTCAAAATACTCTGGTAAAAGCAGTTCTAAATGATGAAATCCCCAGTACCCTTATGGTTAAGAACTGTTTGATGGTTTCCCAACTGTTTTTCAAAGTGCACTTCAACATCTCAAACTCACTTTTGAAATTCCTATTGAGTTGCATTGGGCAAAACTGAAGTTGAGTTAAATTTAATGAGTCTTAACTTCTATGTTGTGAAACCACTTGAAACACATCTGCACATAGTTTTTACAGAAATGAACTGTTTTGAACAGTTTCCTGGTGGAAAACAAGGCGTCACACATGTGTACACAAAGTTATTTTCAGGCCCTGAAACGCTGTATGGTGAAATAAGGTTACCTTCAACTCTAACGCTGTGTAAAGTCAAAATACTCTGGTAAAAGCAGTTCTAAATGATGAAATCCCCAGTACCCTTATGGTTAAGAACTGTTTGATGGTTTCCCAACTGTTTTTCAAAGTGCACTTCAACATCTCAAACTCACTTTTGAAATTCCTATTGAGTTGCATTGGGCAAAACTGAAGTTGAGTTAAATTTAATGAGTCTTAACTTCTATGTTGTGAAACCACTTGAAACACATCTGCATAGTTTTTACAGAAATGAACTGTTTTGAACAGTTTCCTGGTGGAAAACAAGGCGTCACACATGTGTACACAAAGTTATTTTCAGGCCCTGAAACGCTGTTATGGTGAAATAAGGTTACCTTCAACTCTAACGCTGTGTAAAGTCAAAATACTCTGGTAAAAGCAGTTCTAAATGATGAAATCCCCAGTACCCTTATGGTTAAGAACTGTTTGATGGTTTCCCAACTGTTTTTCAAAGTGCACTTCAACATCTCAAACTCACTTTTGAAATTCCTATTGAGTTGCATTGGGCAAAACTGAAGTTGAGTTAAATTTAATGAGTCTTAACTTCTATGTTGTGAAACCACTTGAAACACATCTGCGACATAGTTTTTACAGAAATGAACTGTTTTGAACAGTTTCCTGGTGGAAAACAAGGCGTCACACATGTGTACACAAAGTTATTTTCAGGCCCTGAAACGCTTATGGTGAAATAAGGTTACCTTCAACTCTAACGCTGTGTAAAGTCAAAATACTCTGGTAAAAGCAGTTCTAAATGATGAAATCCCCAGTACCCTTATGGTTAAGAACTGTTTGATGGTTTCCCAACTGTTTTTCAAAGTGCACTTCAACATCTCAAACTCACCTTTTGAAATTCCTATTGAGTTGCATTGGGCAAAACTGAAGTTGAGTTAAATTTAATGAGTCTTAACTTCTATGTTGTGAAACCACTTGAAACACATCTGCGACATAGTTTTTACAGAAATGAACTGTTTTGAACAGTTTCCTGGTGGAAAACAAGGCGTCACACATGTGTACACAAAGTTATTTTCAGGCCCTTAAACGCGTTATGGTGAATTCAGGTTACCTTCAACTCTAACGCTGTGTAAAGTCAAAATACTCTGGTAAAAGCAGTTCTAAATGATGAAATCCCCAGTACCCTTATGGTTAAGAACTGTTTGATGGTTTCCCCACTGTTTTTCAAAGTGCATTCAACATCTCAAACTCACCTTTTGAAATTCCTATTGAGTTGCATTGGGCAAAACTGAAGTTGAGTTAAATTTAATGAGTCTTAACTTCTATGTTGTGAAACCACTTGAAACACATCTGCGACATAGTTTTTACAGAAATGAACTGTTTTGAACAGTTTCCTGGTGGAAAACAAGGCGTCACACATGTGTACACAAAGTTATTTTCAGGCCCTGAAACGCTATGGTGAAATAAGGTTACCTTCAACTCTAACGCTGTGTAAAGTCAAAATACTCTGGTAAAAGCAGTTCTAAATGATGAAATCCCCAGTACCCTTATGGTTAAGAACTGTTTGATGGTTTCCCAACTGTTTTTCAAAGTGCACTTCAACATCTCAAACTCACCTTTGAAATTCCTATTGAGTTGCATTGGGCAAAACTGAAGTTGAGTTAAATTTAATGAGTCTTAACTTCTATGTTGTGAAACCACTTGAAACACATCTGTGACATAGTTTTTACAGAAATGAACTGTTTTGAACAGTTTCCTGGTGGAAAACAAGGCGTCACACATGTGTACACAAAGTTATTTTCAGGCCCTGAAATGCTATGGTGAAATAAGGTTACCTTCAACTCTAACGCTGTGTAAAGTCAAAATACTCTGGTAAAAGCAGTTCTAAATGATGAAATCCCCAGTACCCTTATGGTTAAGAACTGTTTGATGGTTTCCCACTGTTTTTCAAAGTGCACTTCAACATCTCAAACTCACCTTTGAAATTCCTATTGAGTTGCATTGGGCAAAACTGAAGTTGAGTTAAATTTAATGAGTCTTAACTTCTATGTTGTGAAACCACTTGAAACACATCTGCGACATAGTTTTTACAGAAATGAACTGTTTTGAACAGTTTCCTGGTGGAAAACAAGGCGTCACACATGTGTACACAAAGTTATTTTCAGGCCCTGAAACGCTGTTATGGTGAAATAAGGTTACCTTCAACTCTAACGCTGTGTAAAGTCAAAATACTCTGGTAAAAGCAGTTCTAAATGATGAAATCCCCAGTACCCTTATGGTTAAGAACTGTTTGATGGTTTCCCAACTGTTTTTCAAAGTGCATTCAACATCTCAAACTCACTTTGAAATTCCTATTGAGTTGCATTGGGCAAAACTGAAGTTGAGTTAAATTTAATGAGTCTTAACTTCTATGTTGTGAAACCACTTGAAACACATCTGCACATAGTTTTTATAGAAATGAACTGTTTTGAACAGTTTCCTGGTGGAAAACAAGGTGTCACACATGTGTACACAAAGTTATTTTCAGGCCCTGAAACGCTGTTATGGTGAATTAAGGTTACCTTCAACTCTAACGCTGTGTAAAGTCAAAATACTCTGGTAAAAGCAGTTCTAAATGATGAAATCCCCAGTACCCTTATGGTTAAGAACTGTTTGATGGTTTCCCAACTGTTTTTCAAAGTGCACTTCAACATCTCAAACTCACTTTTGAAATTCCTATTGAGTTGCATTGGGCAAAACTGAAGTTGAGTTAAATTTAATGAGTCTTAACTTCTATGTTGTGAAACCACTTGAAACACATCTGCACATAGTTTTTACAGAAATGAACTGTTTTGAACAGTTTCCTGGTGGAAAACAAGGCGTCACACATGTGTACACAAAGTTATTTTCAGGCCCTGAAACGCTGCTATGGTGAAATAAGGTTACCTTCAACTCTAACGCTGTGTAAAGTCAAAATACTCTGGTAAAAGCAGTTCTAAATGATGAAATCCCCAGTACCCTTATGGTTAAGAACTGTTTGATGGTTTCCCACTGTTTTTCAAAGTGCACTTCAACATCTCAAACTCACTTTTGAAATTCCTATTGAGTTGCATTGGGCAATACTGAAGTTGAGTTAAATTTAATGAGTCTTAACTTCTATGTTGTGAAACCACTTGAAACACATCTGCGATATAGTTTTTTACAGAAATGAACTGTTTTGAACAGTTTCCTGGTGGAAAACAAGTCGTCACACATGTGTACACAAATTTATTTTCAGGCCCTGAAACGCTGTTATGGTGAAATAAGGTTACCTTCAACTCTAACGCTGTGTAAAGTCAAAATACTCTGGTAAAAGCAGTTCTAAATGATGAAATCCCCAGTACCCTTATGGTTAAGAACTGTTTGATGGTTTCCCAACTGTTTTTCAAAGTGCACTTCAACATCTCAAACTCACTTTTGAAATCCCTATTGAGTTGCATTGGGCAAAACTGAAGTTGAGTTAAATTTAATGAGTCTTAACTTCTATGTTGTGAAACCACTTGAAACACATCTGCGACATAGTTTTTACAGAAATGAACTGTTTTGAACAGTTTCCTGGTGGAAAACAAGGCGTCACACATGTGTACACAAAGTTATTTTCAGGCCCTGAAACGCTGCTATGGTGAAATAAGGTTACCTTCAACTCTAACGCTGTGTAAAGTCAAAATACTCTGGTAAAAGCAGTTCTAAATGATGAAATCCCCAGTACCCTTATGGTTAAGAACTGTTTGATGGTTTCCCACTGTTTTTCAAAGTGCACTTCAACATCTCAAACTCACCTTTTGAAATTCCTATTGAGTTGCATTGGGCAATTACTGAAGTTGAGTTAAATTTAATGAGTCTTAACTTCTATGTTGTGAAACCACTTGAAACACATCTGCGACATAGTTTTTTACAGAAATGAACTGTTTTGAACAGTTTCCTGGTGGAAAACAAGGCGTCACACATGTGTACACAAAGTTATTTTCAGGCCCTGAAACGCTTATGGTGAAATAAGGTTACCTTCAACTCTAACGCTGTGTAAAGTCAAAATACTCTGGTAAAAGCAGTTCTAAATGATGAAATCCCCAGTACCCTTATGGTTAAGAACTGTTTGATGGTTTCCCAACTGTTTTTCAAAGTGCACTTCAACATCTCAAACTCACTTTTGAAATTCCTATTGAGTTGCATTGGGCAAAACTGAAGTTGAGTTAAATTTAATGAGTCTTAACTTCTATGTTGTGAAACCACTTGAAACACATCTGCGACATAGTTTTTACAGAAATGAACTGTTTTGAACAGTTTCCTGGTGGAAAACAAGGCGTCACACATGTGTACACAAAGTTATTTTCAGGCCCTGAAACGCTGCTATGGTGAAATAAGGTTACCTTCAACTCTAACGCTGTGTAAAGTCAAAATACTCTGGTAAAAGCAGTTCTAAATGATGAAATCCCCAGTACCCTTATGGTTAAGAACTGTTTGATGGTTTCCCACTGTTTTTCAAAGTGCACTTCAACATCTCAAACTCACTTTTGAAATTCCTATTGAGTTGCATTGGGCAAAAACTGAAGTTGAGTTAAATTTAATGAGTCTTAACTTCTATGTTGTGAAACCACTTGAAACACATCTGCGACATAGTTTTTACAGAAATGAACTGTTTTGAACAGTTTCCTGGTGGAAAACAAGGCGTCACACATGTGTACACAAAGTTATTTTCAGGCCCTGAAACGCTGTATGGTGAAATAAGGTTACCTTCAACTCTAACGCTGTGTAAAGTCAAAATACTCTGGTAAAAGCAGTTCTAAATGATGAAATCCCCAGTACCCTTATGGTTAAGAACTGTTTGATGGTTTCCCAACTGTTTTTCAAAGTGCACTTCAACATCTCAAACTCACTTTTGAAATTCCTATTGAGTTGCATTGGGCAAAAACTGAAGTTGAGTTAAATTTAATGAGTCTTAACTTCTATGTTGTGAAACACTTGAAACACATCTGCACATAGTTTTTTACAGAAATGAACTGTTTTGAACAGTTTCCTGGTGGAAAACAAGGCGTCACACATGTGTACACAAAGTTATTTTCAGGCCCTGAAACGCTATGGTGAAATAAGGTTACCTTCAACTCTAACGCTGTGTAAAGTCAAAATACTCTGGTAAAAGCAGTTCTAAATGATGAAATCCCCAGTACCCTTATGGTTAAGAACTGTTTGGATGGTTTCCCAACTGTTTTTCAAAGTGCACTTCAACATCTCAAACTCACCTTTTGAAATTCCTATTGAGTTGCATTGGGCAAAACTGAAGTTGAGTTAAATTTAATGAGTCTTAACTTCTATGTTGTGAAACCACTTGAAACACATCTGCACATAGTTTTTACAGAAATGAACTGTTTTGAACAGTTTCCTGGTGGAAAACAAGGCGTCACACATGTGTACACAAAGTTATTTTCAGGCCCTGAAACGCTGCTATGGTGAAATAAGGTTACCTTCAACTCTAACGCTGTGTAAAGTCAAAATACTCTGGTAAAAGCAGTTCTAAATGATGAAATCCCCAGTACCCTTATGGTTAAGAACTGTTTGATGGTTTCCCAACTGTTTTTCAAAGTGCACTTCAACATCTCAAACTCACTTTTGAAATTCCTATTGAGTTGCATTGGGCAAAACTGAAGTTGAGTTAAATTTAATGAGTCTTAACTTCTATGTTGTGAAACCACTTGAAACACATCTGCACATAGTTTTTACAGAAATGAACTGTTTTGAACAGTTTCCTGGTGGAAAACAAGGCGTCACACATGTGTACACAAAGTTATTTTCAGGCCCTGAAACGCGTTATGGTGAATTAAGGTTACCTTCAACTCTAACGCTGTGTAAAGTCAAAATACTCTGGTAAAAGCAGTTCTAAATGATGAAATCCCCAGTACCCTTATGGTTAAGAACTGTTTGATGGTTTCCCACTGTTTTTCAAAGTGCAATTCAACATCTCAAACTCACTTTTGAAATTCCTATTGAGTTGCATTGGGCAAAACTGAAGTTGAGTTAAATTTAATGAGTCTTAACTTCTATGTTGTGAAACCACTTGAAACACATCTGCGACATAGTTTTTACAGAAATGAACTGTTTTGAACAGTTTCCTGGTGGAAAACAAGGCGTCACACATGTGTACACAAAGTGATTTTCAGGCCCTGAAACGCTGTATGGTGAAATAAGGTTACCTTCAACTCTAACGCTGTGTAAAGTCAAAATACTCTGGTAAAAGCAGTTCTAAATGATGAAATCCCCAGTACCCTTATGGTTAAGAACTGTTTGGATGGTTTCCCAACTGTTTTTCAAAGTGTACTTCAACATCTCCAACTCACTTTTGAAATTCCTATTGAGTTGCATTGGGCAAAACTGAAGTTGAGTTAAATTTAATGAGTCTTAACTTCTATGTTGTGAAACCACTTGAAACACATCTGCGACATAGTTTTTTACAGAAATGAACTGTTTTGAACAGTTTCCTGGTGGAAAACAAGGCGTCACACATGTGTACACAAAGTGATTTTCAGGCCCTGAAACGCTGTATGGTGAAATAAGGTTACCTTCAACTCTAACGCTGTGTAAAGTCAAAATACTCTGGTAAAAGCAGTTCTAAATGATGAAATCCCCAGTACCCTTATGGTTAAGAACTGTTTGATGGTTTCCCAACTGTTTTTCAAAGTGCACTTCAACATCTCAAACTCACTTTTGAAATTCCTATTGAGTTGCATTGGGCAAAACTGAAGTTGAGTTAAATTTAATGAGTCTTAACTTCTATGTTGTGAAACCACTTGAAACACATCTGCACATAGTTTTTACAGAAATGAACTGTTTTGAACAGTTTCCTGGTGGAAAACAAGGCGTCACACATGTGTACACAAAGTTATTTTCAGGCCCTGAAACGCTTATGGTGAAATAAGGTTACCTTCAACTCTAACGCTGTGTAAAGTCAAAATACTCTGGTAAAAGCAGTTCTAAATGATGAAATCCCCAGTACCCTTATGGTTAAGAACTGTTTGATGGTTTCCCAACTGTTTTTCAAAGTGCACTTCAACATCTCAAACTCACCTTTGAAATTCCTATTGAGTTGCATTGGGCAAAAACTGAAGTTGAGTTAAATTTAATGAGTCTTAACTTCTATGTTGTGAAACCACTTGAAACACATCTGCGACATAGTTTTTACAGAAATGAACTGTTTTGAACAGTTTCCTGGTGGAAAACAAGGCGTCACACA
Organism: Polypterus senegalus; assembly: GCF_016835505.1. Lineage (NCBI taxonomy): Eukaryota > Metazoa > Chordata > Cladistia > Polypteriformes > Polypteridae > Polypterus > Polypterus senegalus. The sequence continues at coordinate 9,698 of NW_024380636.1, read as the reverse complement.
TGTGTACACAAAGTTATTTTCAGGCCCTGAAACGCTGTATGGTGAATTCAGGTTACCTTCAACTCTAACGCTGTGTAAAGTCAAAATACTCTGGTAAAAGCAGTTCTAAATGATGAAATCCCCAGTACCCTTATGGTTAAGAACTGTTTGGATGGTTTCCAACTGTTTTTCAAAGTGCACTTCAACATCTCAAACTCACTTTTGAAATCCCTATTGACTTGCATTGGGCAAAACTGAAGTTGAGTTAAATTTAATGAGTCTTAACTTCTATGTTGTGAAACCACTTGAAACACCTCTGCGACATAGTTTTTTACAGAAATGAACTGTTTTGAACAGTTTCCTGGTGGAAAACAAGGCGTCACACATGTGTACACAAAGTTATTTTCAGGCCCTGAAACGCTGCTATGGTGAAATAAGGTTACCTTCAACTCTAACGCTGTGTAAAGTCAAAATACTCTGGTAAAAGCAGTTCTAAATGATGAAATCCCCAGTACCCTTATGGTTAAGAACTGTTTGATGGTTTCCCAACTGTTTTTCAAAGTGCACTTCAACATCTCAAACTCACCTTTGAAATTCCTATTGAGTTGCATTGGGCAAAACTGAAGTTGAGTTAAATTTAATGAGTCTTAACTTCTATGTTGTGAAACCACTTGAAACACATCTGCGACATAGTTTTTACCGAAATGAACTGTTTTGAACAGTTTCCTGGTGGAAAACAAGGCGTCACACATGTGTACACAAAGTTATTTTCAGGCCCTGAAACGCTGTATGGTGAATTCAGGTTACCTTCAACTCTAACGCTGTGTAAAGTCAAAATACTCTGGTAAAAGCAGTTCTAAATGATGAAATCCCCAGTACCCTTATGGTTAAGAACTGTTTGATGGTTTCCCACTGTTTTTCAAAGTGCATTCAACATCTCAAACTCACGCTTGAAATTCCTATTGAGTTGCATTGGGCAAATCTGAAGTTGAGTTAAATTTAATGAGTCTTAACTTCTATGTTGTGAAACCACTTGAAACACATCTGCGACATAGTATTTTACAGAAATGAACTGTTTTGAACAGTTTCCTTGTGGAAAACAAGGCGTCACACATGTGTACACAAAGTGAATTTCAGGCCCTGAAACGCTGCTATGGTGAATTAAGGTTACCTTCAACTCTAACGCTGTGTAAAGTCAAAATACTCTGGTAAAAGCAGTTCTAAATGATGAAATCCCCAGTACCCTTATGGTTAAGAACTGTTTGATGGTTTCCCACTGTTTTTCAAAGTGCACTTCAACATCTCAAACTCACTTTTGAAATTCCTATTGAGTTGCATTGGGCAAAACTGAAGTTGAGTTAAATTTAATGAGTCTTAACTTCTATGTTGTGAAACCACTTGAAACACATCTGCGACATAGTTTTTACAGAAATGAACTGTTTTGAACAGTTTCCTGGTGGAAAACAAGGCGTCACACATGTGTACACAAAGTTATTTTCAGGCCCTGAAACGCTGTTATGGTGAAATAAGGTTACCTTCAACTCTAACGCTGTGTAAAGTCAAAATACTCTGGTAAAAGCAGTTCTAAATGATGAAATCCCCAGTACCCTTATGGTTAAGAACTGTTTGATGGTTTCCCAACTGTTTTTCAAAGTGCACTTCAACATCTCAAACTCACTTTTGAAATTCCTATTGAGTTGCATTGGGCAAAACTGAAGTTGAGTTAAATTTAATGAGTCTTAACTTCTATGTTGTGAAACCACTTGAAACACATCTGCGACATAGTTTTTACAGAAATGAACTGTTTTGAACAGTTTCCTGGTGGAAAACAAGGCGTCACACATGTGTACACAAAGTTATTTTCAGGCCCTGAAACGCTGCTATGGTGAAATAAGTTTACCTTCAACTGTAACGCTGTGTAAAGTCAAAATACTCTGGTAAAAGCAGTTCTAAATGATGAAATCCCCAGTACCCTTATGGTTAAGAACTGTTTGATGGTTTCCCAACTGTTTTTCAAAGTGCACTTCAACATCTCAAACTCACTTTTGAAATTCCTATTGAGTTGCATTGGGCAAAACTGAAGTTGAGTTAAATTTAATGAGTCTTAACTTCTATGTTGTGAAACCACTTGAAACACATCTGCACATAGTTTTTACAGAAATGAACTGTTTTGAACAGTTTCCTGGTGGAAAACAAGGCGTCACACATGTGTACACAAAGTTATTTTCAGGCCCTGAAACGCTGCTATGGTGAAATAAGGTTACCTTCAACTCTAACGCTGTGTAAAGTCAAAATACTCTGGTAAAAGCAGTTCTAAATGATGAAATCCCCAGTACCCTTATGGTTAAGAACTGTTTGATGGTTTCCCACTGTTTTTCAAAGTGCACTTCAACATCTCAAACTCACTTTTGAAATTCCTATTGAGTTGCATTGGGCAAAACTGAAGTTGAGTTAAATTTAATGAGTCTTAACTTCTATGTTGTGAAACCACTTGAAACACATCTGCGACATAGTTTTTACAGAAATGAACTGTTTTGAACAGTTTCCTGGTGGAAAACAAGGCGTCACACATGTGTACACAAAGTGATTTTCAGGCCCTGAAACGCTATGGTGAAATAAGGTTACCTTCAACTCTAACGCTGTGTAAAGTCAAAATACTCTGGTAAAAGCAGTTCTAAATGATGAAATCCCCAGTACCCTTATGGTTAAGAACTGTTTGATGGTTTCCCAACTGTTTTTCAAAGTGCATTCAACATCTCAAACTCACTTTTGAAATTCCTATTGAGTTGCATTGGGCAAAACTGAAGTTGAGTTAAATTTAATGAGTCTTAACTTCTATGTTGTGAAACCACTTGAAACACATCTGCACATAGTTTTTACAGAAATGAACTGTTTTGAACAGTTTCCTGGTGGAAAACAAGGCGTCACACATGTGTACACAAAGTGATTTTCAGGCCCTGAAACGCTGCTATGGTGAAATAAGGTTACCTTCAACTCTAACGCTGTGTAAAGTCAAAATACTCTGGTAAAAGCAGTTCTAAATGATGAAATCCCCAGTACCCTTATGGTTAAGAACTGTTTGATGGTTTCCCACTGTTTTTCAAAGTGCACTTCAACATCTCAAACTCACTTTTGAAATTCCTATTGAGTTGCATTGGGCAAAACTGAAGTTGAGTTAAATTTAATGAGTCTTAACTTCTATGTTGTGAAACCACTTGAAACACATCTGCGACATAGTTTTTTTACAGAAATGAACTGTTTTGAACAGTTTCCTGGTGGAAAACAAGGCGTCACACATGTGTACACAAAGTGATTTTCAGGCCCTGAAACGCTGTTATGGTGAAATAAGGTTACCTTCAACTCTAACGCTGTGTAAAGTCAAAATACTCTGGTAAAAGCAGTTCTAAATGATGAAATCCCCAGTACCCTTATGGTTAAGAACTGTTTGATGGTTTCCCAACTGTTTTTCAAAGTGCACTTCAACATCTCAAACTCACTTTTGAAATTCCTATTGAGTTGCATTGGGCAAAACTGAAGTTGAGTTAAATTTAATGAGTCTTAACTTCTATGTTGTGAAACCACTTGAAACACATCTGCGACATAGTTTTTTACAGAAATGAACTGTTTTGAACAGTTTCCTGGTGGAAAACAAGGCGTCACACATGTGTACACAAAGTGATTTTCAGGCCCTGAAACGCTTATGGTGAAATAAGGTTACCTTCAACTCTAACGCTGTGTAAAGTCAAAATACTCTGGTAAAAGCAGTTCTAAATGATGAAATCCCCAGTACCCTTATGGTTAAGAACTGTTTGATGGTTTCCCACTGTTTTTCAAAGTGCACTTCACATCTCAAACTCACTTTTGAAATTCCTATTGAGTTGCATTGGGCAAAACTGAAGTTGAGTTAAATTTAATGAGTCTTAACTTCTATGTTGTGAAACCACTTAAAACACATCTGCGACATAGTTTTTTTACAGAAATGAACTGTTTTGAACAGTTTCCTGGTGGAAAACAAGGCGTCACACATGTGTACACAAAGTTATTTTCAGGCCCTGAAACGCTGCTATGGTGAAATAAGGTTACCTTCAACTCTAACGCTGTGTAAAGTCAAAATACTCTGGTAAAAGCAGTTCTAAATGATGAAATCCCCAGTACCCTTATGGTTAAGAACTGTTTGATGGTTTCCCAACTGTTTTTCAAAGTGCACTTCAACATCTCAAACTCACCTTTTGAAATTCCTATTGAGTTGCATTGGGCAAAACTGAAGTTGAGTTAAATTTAATGAGTCTTAACTTCTATGTTGTGAAACCACTTAAAACACATCTGCGACATAGTTTTTACAGAAATGAACTGTTTTGAACAGTTTCCTGGTGGAAAACAAGGCGTCACACATGTGTACACAAAGTGATTTTCAGGCCCTGAAACGCTATGGTGAAATAAGGTTACCTTCAACTCTAACGCTGTGTAAAGTCAAAATACTCTGGTAAAAGCAGTTCTAAATGATGAAATCCCCAGTACCCTTATGGTTAAGAACTGTTTGATGGTTTCCCAACTGTTTTTCAAAGTGCACTTCAACATCTCAAACTCACGCTTTTGAAATTCCTATTGAGTTGCATTGGGCAAAACTGAAGTTGAGTTAAATTTAATGAGTCTTAACTTCTATGTTGTGAAACCACTTGAAACACATCTGCATATAGTTTTTACAGAAATGAACTGTTTTGAACAGTTTCCTGGTGGAAAACAAGGCGTCACACATGTGTACACAAAGTGATTTTCAGGCCCTGAAACGCTGTTATGGTGAAATAAGGTTACCTTCAACTCTAACGCTGTGTAAAGTCAAAATACTCTGGTAAAAGCAGTTCTAAATGATGAAATCCCCAGTACCCTTATGGTTAAGAACTGTTTGATGGTTTCCCAACTGTTTTTCAAAGTGCACTTCAACATCTCAAACTCACTTTTGAAATCCCTATTGAGTTGCATTGGGCAAAAACTGAAGTTGAGTTAAATTTAATGAGTCTTAACTTCTATGTTGTGAAACCACTTGAAACACATCTGCGACATAGTTTTTACAGAAATGAACTGTTTTGAACAGTTTCCTGGTGGAAAACAAGGCGTCACACATGTGTACACAAAGTTATTTTCAGGCCCTGAAACGCTGCTATGGTGAAATAAGGTTACCTTCAACTCTAACGCTGTGTAAAGTCAAAATACTCTGGTAAAAGCAGTTCTAAATGATGAAATCCCCAGTACCCTTATGGTTAAGAACTGTTTGATGGTTTCCCAACTGTTTTTCAAAGTGCAATTCAACATCTCAAACTCACCTTTTGAAATTCCTATTGAGTTGCATTGGGCAAAACTGAAGTTGAGTTAAATTTAATGAGTCTTAACTTCTATGTTGTGAAACCACTTGAAACACATCTGCGACATAGTTTTTACAGAAATGAACTGTTTTGAACAGTTTCCTGGTGGAAAACAAGGCGTCACACATGTGTACACAAAGTTATTTTCAGGCCCTGAAACGCTGTTATTGTGAAATAAGGTTACCTTCAACTCTAACGCTGTGTAAAGTCAAAATACTCTGGTAAAAGCAGTTCTAAATGATGAAATCCCCAGTACCCTTATGGTTAAGAACTGTTTGATGGTTTCCCACTGTTTTTCAAAGTGCACTTCAACATCTCAAACTCACTTTTGAAATTCCTATTGAGTTGCATTGGGCAAAACTGAAGTTGAGTTAAATTTAATGAGTCTTAACTTCTATGTTGTGAAACCACTTGAAACACATCTGCACATAGTTTTTATAGAAATGAACTGTTTTGAACAGTTTCCTGGTGGAAAACAAGGTGTCACACATGTGTACACAAAGTTATTTTCAGGCCCTGAAACGCTGCTATGGTGAAATAAGGTTACCTTCAACTCTAACGCTGTGTAAAGTCAAAATACTCTGGTAAAAGCAGTTCTAAATGATGAAATCCCCAGTACCCTTATGGTTAAGAACTGTTTGATGGTTTCCCAACTGTTTTTCAAAGTGCACTTCAACATCTCAAACTCACTTTTGAAATTCCTATTGAGTTGCATTGGGCAAAACTGAAGTTGAGTTAAATTTAATGAGTCTTAACTTCTATGTTGTGAAACCACTTGAAACACATCTGCGACATAGTTTTTACAGAAATGAACTGTTTTGAACAGTTTCCTGGTGGAAAACAAGGCGTCACACATGTGTACACAAAGTGATTTTCAGGCCCTGAAACGCTGTTATGGTGAAATAAGGTTACCTTCAACTCTAACGCTGTGTAAAGTCAAAATACTCTGGTAAAAGCAGTTCTAAATGATGAAATCCCCAGTACCCTTATGGTTAAGAACTGTTTGGATGGTTTCCCACTGTTTTTCAAAGTGCACTTCAACATCTCAAACTCACCTTTTGAAATTCCTATTGAGTTGCATTGGGCAATACTGAAGTTGAGTTAAATTTAATGAGTCTTAACTTCTATGTTGTGAAACCACTTGAAACACATCTGCGATATAGTTTTTTACAGAAATGAACTGTTTTGAACAGTTTCCTGGTGGAAAACAAGGCGTCACACATGTGTACACAAAGTGATTTTCAGGCCCTGAAACGCTGTATGGTGAAATAAGGTTACCTTCAACTCTAACGCTGTGTAAAGTCAAAATACTCTGGTAAAAGCAGTTCTAAATGATGAAATCCCCAGTACCCTTATGGTTAAGAACTGTTTGGATGGTTTCCCAACTGTTTTTCAAAGTGCACTTCAACATCTCAAACTCACTTTTGAAATTCCTATTGAGTTGCATTGGGCAAAACTGAAGTTGAGTTAAATTTAATGAGTCTTAACTTCTATGTTGTGAAACCACTTGAAACACATCTGCGACATAGTTTTTACAGAAATGAACTGTTTTGAACAGTTTCCTGGTGGAAAACAAGGCGTCACACATGTGTACACAAAGTGATTTTCAGGCCCTGAAACGCTTATGGTGAAATAAGGTTACCTTCAACTCTAACGCTGTGTAAAGTCAAAATACTCTGGTAAAAGCAGTTCTAAATGATGAAATCCCCAGTACCCTTATGGTTAAGAACTGTTTGATGGTTTCCCAACTGTTTTTCAAAGTGCACTTCAACATCTCAAACTCACTTTTGAAATTCCTATTGAGTTGCATTGGGCAAAACTGAAGTTGAGTTAAATTTAATGAGTCTTAACTTCTATGTTGTGAAACCACTTGAAACACATCTGCGACATAGTTTTTTACAGAAATGAACTGTTTTGAACAGTTTCCTGGTGGAAAACAAGGCGTCACACATGTGTACACAAAGTGATTTTCAGGCCCTGAAACGCGTTATGGTGAATTCAGGTTACCTTCAACTCTAACGCTGTGTAAAGTCAAAATACTCTGGTAAAAGCAGTTCTAAATGATGAAATCCCCAGTACCCTTATGGTTAAGAACTGTTTGATGGTTTCCCAACTGTTTTTCAAAGTGCACTTCAACATCTCAAACTCACGCTTGAAATTCCTATTGAGTTGCATTGGGCAAAACTGAAGTTGAGTTAAATTTAATGAGTCTTAACTTCTATGTTGTGAAACCACTTGAAACACATCTGCGACATAGGTTTTTACAGAAATGAACTGTTTTGAACAGTTTCCTGGTGGAAAACAAGGCGTCACACATGTGTACACAAAGTGATTTTCAGGCCCTGAAACGCTGCTATGGTGAAATAAGGTTACCTTCAACTCTAACGCTGTGTAAAGTCAAAATACTCTGGTAAAAGCAGTTCTAAATGATGAAATCCCCAGTACCCTTATGGTTAAGAACTGTTTGATGGTTTCCCAACTATTTTTCAAAGTGCAATTCAACATCTCAAACTCACCTTTTTAAAATTCCTATTGAGTTGCATTGGGCAAAAACTGAAGTTGAGTTAAATTTAATGAGTCTTAACTTCTATGTTGTGAAACCACTTGAAACACATCTGCGACATAGTTTTTACAGAAATGAACTGTTTTGAACAGTTTCCTGGTGGAAAACAAGGCGTCACACATGTGTACACAAAGTTATTTTCAGGCCCTGAAACGCTGTATGGTGAAATAAGGTTACCTTCAACTCTAACGCTGTGTAAAGTCAAAATACTCTGGTAAAAGCAGTTCTAAATGATGAAATCCCCAGTACCCTTATGGTTAAGAACTGTTTGATGGTTTCCCACTGTTTTTCAAAGTGCAATTCAACATCTCAAACTCAACTTTTGAAATTCCTATTGAGTTGCATTGGGCAAAAACTGAAGTTGAGTTAAATTTAATGAGTCTTAACTTCTATGTTGTGAAACCACTTGAAACACATCTGCGACATAGTTTTTTACAGAAATGAACTGTTTTGAACAGTTTCCTGGTGGAAAACAAGGCGTCACACATGTGTACACAAAGTGATTTTCAGGCCCTGAAACGCTGCTATGGTGAAATAAGGTTACCTTCAACTCTAACGCTGTGTAAAGTCAAAATACTCTGGTAAAAGCAGTTCTAAATGATGAAATCCCCAGTACCCTTATGGTTAAGAACTGTTTGATGGTTTCCCAACTGTTTTTCAAAGTGCACTTCAACATCTCAAACTCACTTTTTGAAATCCCTATTGAGTTGCATTGGGCAAAAACTGAAGTTGAGTTAAATTTAATGAGTCTTAACTTCTATGTTGTGAAACCACTTGAAACACATCTGCGACATATTTTTTACAGAAATGAACTGTTTTGAACAGTTTCCTGGTGGAAAACAAGGCGTCACACATGTGTACACAAAGTTATTTTCAGGCCCTGAAACGCTATGGTGAAATAAGGTTACCTTCAACTCTAACGCTGTGTAAAGTCAAAATACTCTGGTAAAAGCAGTTCTAAATGATGAAATCCCCAGTACCCTTATGGTTAAGAACTGTTTGGATGGTTTCCCAACTGTTTTTCAAAGTGCAATTCAACATCTCAAACTCACCTTTTGAAATTCCTATTGAGTTGCATTGGGCAAAACTGAAGTTGAGTTAAATTTAATGAGTCTTAACTTCTATGTTGTGAAACCACTTGAAACACATCTGCGACATAGTTTTTTACAGAAATGAACTGTTTTGAACAGTTTCCTGGTGGAAAACAAGGCGTCACACATGTGTACACAAAGTTATTTTCAGGCCCTGAAACGCTGTATGGTGAAATAAGGTTACCTTCAACTCTAACGCTGTGTAAAGTCAAAATACTCTGGTAAAAGCAGTTCTAAATGATGAAATCCCCAGTACCCTTATGGTTAAGAACTGTTTGATGGTTTCCCAACTGTTTTTCAAAGTGCACTTCAACATCTCAAACTCACTTTTTGAAATCCCTATTGAGTTGCATTGGGCAAAACTGAAGTTGAGTTAAATTTAATGAGTCTTAACTTCTATGTTGTGAAACCACTTGAAACACATCTGCGACATAGTTTTTTACAGAAATGAACTGTTTTGAACAGTTTCCTGGTGGAAAACAAGGCGTCACACATGTGTACACAAAGTTATTTTCAGGCCCTGAAACGCTTATGTTGAAATAAGGTTACCTTCAACTCTAACGCTGTGTAAAGTCAAAATACTCTGGTAAAAGCAGTTCTAAATGATGAAATCCCCAGTACCCTTATGGTTAAGAACTGTTTGGATGGTTTCCCAACTGTTTTTCAAAGTGCACTTCAACATCTCAAACTCACTTTTGAAATCCC
>NW_024380635.1:0-7489 GCF_016835505.1 Polypterus senegalus | reverse complement strand
AAAGGTGATGTAAAATATTATTAGTGAACAAATATTAAAGGACAGATCAGGAAAAATATCAGTTTAAATAGAACACATTTATGGAATATTACTGGATAAGAACTCTTTGACTCTGAGTAGCATCTTGTTCATAAAGCTAAAATAGCATTTTTCCTTTTTTGACAAATTTAGTGATTAACTTTTATTGTGTTCTAAACCTTGGCTAACATTATTTTTTGTTAAATACTAAAGTAAAAATCTGTAAATATATTTGCGTTCTCCTTCCCTAATAGTTTTGAACACCTCTCCTTGTTGGCCATTTTCATTGTAGTTGTGTTCTAGTTAAATGCATTTCCCATTTAGACATCTCTGTCATTACTGAATTTTCTACTCCTAATATAAATACAGTATATATACATATAAATATGGGGGTGTGTAATTTGTTTTTGAGAAACATTGTTCACAGATCTTTCACTTTTATTTTTAAATGTACCATTTATTCCTTCAATAAAAATGTACGATACGTGTATTGTATTTCCTTTTATTAAGTTATAAAATGAACTGGCTCTGTCAATATGGGTGAATAAAATCACTGACATGAGACGAGGAGTCTGCACACAAACAGCGCTGTGTTATGTTGATTAAACTTGTAAGAATGAATATCACTGCCCTCCGTCCACATGCTGTTTAAATTCTGCTCAGTGGAGAATATTTTATTTTACAGCTGTTCAATTCAGTTCATTTTTATTATATTAATAGGTAAGTTGGTTTCTCAGCGGGTTTTACAGAGACGCCTTGAAATAAAATTAAAAACACATCACTAAGAACAAATGAATTACAAATATGAACTACAGCAACAAGCACTTACTGTTAAAAAAAATAGATCTAATAGATTGATTCAAATGATAACAGCTCACTTCCTTAAAGTCTGTGGGTATAAAGTTAAACTTCTCTGTAAGATTAATAGCCATTGGAATAAATGAGGATTTGAACCAGAGGCTTTATACTTTTGATTTCTTCAGCATCTGACCTGACTGCAGAACTGAGAACGAATTAAAGAATTTTAACAGTGGACAGTCACAGTTAATACTAAGGACAGGGACAGTCAGCACAATGCCATGCAACACAGTGTGAATTCTTTTTTTTGAAAAAGGACCATATATTTCTATAAAAGTGGTTGGATACAGTAGGTTTTCTAAACTTGATGCCTTAAGATAAATGGCAATTTTATTAATAATAATTGATGGCTAAAGATATTTTTAAACAAACACAATTTGCACATAAGAGGGAAATTGCAACAATAGATCAAAACGGAAAAGAAACTTTATATGATTTATTACGTGAGTGGTAAAATAAAAACACTACATGCTTTATATAACATACAGTATATGTTATACTATATATATAGTAGCGACCCGTGGTTGAGTCTTAAAGTTTTTAGAGCCGAATTCTGCCGTGCACTTCTCCCAAGCTGTCGGCTAGTGGACTGCCAGTGTTATGCACGCAGCTGTACCCAGCTCTTTAAGTAGTGAGCACTCGTGTCCCATACACCGCACGACTCCAAGTGTCTCGGCAATAATTGCTTAGATGAAATCTTAGCAATACACAGCTCTGTCCTGTTGTATCTCTTTATTAGAGCAGATAGTCAGAAAACAAAGCTCAAACTCATTGCATAGCCATTGCCAAGGTCATTAACGAAGCCATCTTTCTCATTGATGGTAACTATTTACAATTTATCAACCCGGACGGCAATAACCCAAACCCACCCCACCAGTTGAGCACAAACACATACAACAATTACATCTGGACAAACAATTCGATTACCTTGTTAATTTAACACAACAATAAGCTTTTACATAAATTACCCACAATGCATCACACCGCCAGCGCTGGCTGCCTGGTCACTACACAGCAACCCCCCACCCCTCCCAAGAGGGTTAGTGTCCCCACAACCCTAATCTTCACAGTAAAAATCGAACAAATGTCCTGGCCGGCGACGGACACGCTTCGGCCTGCCTGATGTACCATCACTCGTGTCAGGCTCAGTCCTGAGACTGTCAATGTCTGTCTCGGCACCGGGGGTGGAGGTTGGAGAGCCGCTTTGATTCTCAGGTCTTTCTTGTACTGGGGCCAGTGGGAGGTATGGTGCCAACCGGTCCTTATGCAGCACCACCCGTCTGCCCCGTCCAGGCATTCGGACTCGGAAAACTACCTCCGAAATTTTGTCCAAAATCTCTCCATGTCCTTGCCAATGGTGAGTCAATTTAGGAGACAGTCCCCGTTTCCTTTGTGGGCAAAACACCCACACTTTGTCCCCTTGTCTCAGCGTCGGACCATGAGCCCGGGTGTCATATGCCCGTTTCTGGCGAGCTCCAGCTCCCTCCAAGGCCTCCCTGGCCAGTTGATGAACGGTGTCCAGCGCTCTTTTAACTGTCTAAAATAATCCATTTCGGGCCCACCAACAATCTCAGGCTCATGGGGCGAGCCAAACACCAAATCCACTGGCGTGCAAAGTTCTCTCCCAAACATCAGCCCCGCTGGTGTGCATTGGCTTGACTCTTGTACGGCTGTCCTATATGCCCACAGGACCAGAGGCAAGTGTTGGTCCCAGTCTCGCTGGTGTTGACTGGTCAGGATTGCAAGTTGAGTGGCCAGGGTGCGATTAAAACGCTCAACCAGTCCATCACTTTGAGGGTGAAGGGGGGTGGTTCTGGTCTTTCTCACCCCCAGTCGCTGACACACCTCCTTGAACAAACGGCTCTCGAAGTTCCACCCTTGATCACTGTGAAGTTCGTTCGGAACCCCAAATCGAGTGAACATTTCATCCACTAATCTTTGAGCTGCTGTGGAGGCACTCTGATCCGGAACTGCATACGCCTCTGGCCATTTGGTGAAATAATCCATCGCGACCAAAACAAAACGATTTCTGGCTTCGGTGACAGGAAAAGGACCCAGTACATTCACTCCAATTCTCTCCATGGGTGCCCCGACAAGGTACTGCTGCAATGGCGCATGAGAACGTTGGCCAGGTCCTTTCTGCGCAGTACAGATGTCACAGCAGTGGACGTGCAGCTCTGCATCTTGCCGACACCCGGGCCAATAGAACCGCTGCCGCAGCCGACGCACGTCTTAGCATTTCCGTAGTGTCCGGATCCAGCTGCTCCATGGACCCACCGGAGGACCTCGGCGTGCAAAGCCTGGGGAACCAGAAGTTGTAATCGGTCAATTCCCCCCCTTGGTGCTTGCCACCGTCTGTAGATCACACCATCGTGCAACTCCAAGTTGCCCCACTGGGAGTGTAGTAGCTTGAGTTCAGGCCCCTGTGAAGACACGGTTTGCCAGTCGGGACATTCTTGGGTCTCCAGCCAGCTCTTTACCTTCTCTAGCACTTGGTCGTTCGCTTGCAGTTGCCTCAATTGGTCAATAGTGAACGGCTCCCCTGCTCCATCAGTGTCATCTAGCCCTGCTGATGCTGACGATGGCCCCAGACCTCTTTCTTCCTGTCGACGGCAATATCGACACTCGTTGATGAGGCATGGACGCCTGGAGAGGGCATCCGCGTTGGCATGCTGCCGTCCCGGTCAGTGCTGTACCTCGAAATCGTATTCCTGGAGGATCTCCATCAACCTTGCCACCTGGCCCTCAGGTTGCCGGAAATTTAACATCCAGGTGAGGCTAGCATGGTCAGTCCGAAGCGTGAACCTAGTGCCCAATAGGTAGGGCCGAAAGTGCCGTACTGCTAGGATCACGGCCAACAGTTCCCGCCGAGTGATGCAGTAATTATTTTCCGGTCGACTGAGGCTGCAGCTGTAATAGGCTACCACTCTCTCTCCAGTCTCCCTCTTCTGTGAGAGTACGGCCCCAATCCCCACATTGCTAGCGTCAGTGTCCACGACAAAAGGTTGGTTGGGGTCAGGATAAGCCAGGACAGGCGCTGACGAGGGCAGCTTTAGTTGTTGGAAAGCGGTGCGCAGTCCTCCGTCCACCCAAACTGTTGGCCCTTACTCATCAGTCCGTGCAAGGGGCTGGCAATGGTTGCAAAGTTTTTTACAAACCTCCTATAGTACGAGGCTAAACCCAGGAAGCTCCGCAGTTCGGTGATGTTGGCTGGTGGGGGCCAGTTGCTCACGGCAGCCACCTTCGCTGGGTCGGTAGCCACCCCACTCTCGCTAACCACGTGTCCTAGAAACTGGGTCTGTCGGGTGAGTAGGTTACCCTTTGCGGGGTTCAACCGCAACCCGGCGCTACGAATGGCGGTCAGGACCTCCCTTAAATTGTGCACAGCCTGGTCAAAGTCTCTGGCATGAATCAACAGATCATCCAGATAGACCACACAACGGGTTCGGGGAATGTCTTTTAGGACCCGCTCCATTAGTCTTTCAAAGGTGGCCGGTGCATTACAAAGTCCAAACGGCATTACCTTAAACTGCCACAGCCCTTGTCCGATGGTGAATGCAGTTTTGGGTCGGTCCTCTGATGCCAGTTCTACCTGCCAATATCCACTGCGCAAGTCCAAGGTGCTGAACCAACAGGATCCAGCCACATAGTCCAATGCATCATCGATGCATGGCAGTGGGTAAGAGTCTTTGCGAGTGACTGCATTTAATCTACGAAAGTCCACACAAGGGCGCCAACCCCCCGTTTTCTTCCACACCATGACCATGGGTGCAGCCCAGGGACTGTCCGAAGGCTCAATAATGTCGTTAGCTACCATCTCGCAAATCAATTCTCTGGCAGCTTGGCGTTTCGCAAGAGGCAATCGGTGGGGGCGCAAACGAATGGGAGCGGCGTGGCCAGTGTCAATGTGGTGTTTAACTAAAGAGGTTCTGGTGCAGTCCTCCTCTCGAGCCGCAAAAATGTCCACAAAGTCTTTTAGTAGATGCTGGAGTTGCTCCTGCTGTGGCGTGCTCAGATGTTCACCACTTCAATGGCCCAATTCCTCTACAGCGGCAACTGTCTCAGCTGATGGGGGGGTCGTGCGATGAATTTGACTGTCCAGCAATACTCTCCTGGGGGTTCTCTTGAATCCCTGCAACTTCCAAACAATGGTTGGGAGCCGGTGAGCAGTGGTGTCCAGGTGAATCCACGCTGGCAGTCTTTCCAGGACGGTTCCAGCCCGACTGGAGCGGCACAGTCTCATTACCAAAACAAAGGACGGCCCTTGACACATCAACACGTGCTCCCCAGTGGGCCAACAAGTCCAACCCAATAATGCACTGGTCTTTAATGTCCGCAAGCCAGAATTTGTGGCTGGTCTGGCTCGTCCCTACCAACACAGATAACAGTTTCTTTCCGGGCATTACTGTCCGTTCACCCGTAACAGTGCGTAGTTCGCTATTTGTGGGGGTCCAGTCCTTTGGAAGAAGACCAGTGGTTTCGGGCAACACTCCTTTTTGTAGCAAACAAATAGTGGACCCCGTGTCCACTAAAGCACTGCATGGCCGCCCGTCAATAGTGCAGTCTAGGTACAGTCCAGTAGAAAAACCAAAGCGCCCCACTTTAAGGCAGTCATCGTGGAGGGGTGCTGAACAAAGGAACGAGGGTCCCCTCACGGCCTCAACCCGTGGTCGTTTCCCGGCGGTGATGTTGTACGAGGCAAGGGACTTGGAGCAGGGCAATCCCTGGCAAAGTGCCCTGGTTCTCCGCATCGGAAACAGCGGTCTACTCGTCTCTGTCGGGGGGTTGATGTTGTTTGGGCGACTGACCTCCACTACCTCAGACGGGTCCCCTTCCGCCCTTCGTTCAACTGCTCTCGTTAGTCGACTCGGGCGTGGCGTTCGACTTGTCGGTGACTCAGCTTGTAGCACCTCTTCAGCCCGCTCAGCCTCTCATAGTGCCTCCCTCAAATCTCGGGGTGACAACAGACAGACATGCTGGCGGAGACGTTCTGGTGTGAGGCCCCGCAGAAAAGCATGAAGACTGAGTTCCTCCCTCGCTGCTGTTGAGAAAGTAGGGTAACCTTTTCGTGTATAGACCCTGATGTCAGCGGCAAAGGCTCCTACACTCTCACCTTCACACCGACGTCGGATAGTCAGCTTTTCTCTGCTGCATTCTGCTGAGGTTCTTTGTCCAAAGCGACAGGTGAGAGCAGCGGTGAGAGCCTGAAGATCACGACACTCCTCCGATGGCAGATCAATGAGTACCTGAAGTGCGGGACCCTCCAAGGCAAGGGCCAAGTGTGTCGCAGCTTCCTCGCAGCTCCATCCATTGTGTAGGGCGGCCAGATATACTTGTGCAAGGTATGGCTCTAAGGGCGTCAATCCGCTGTATCGCGGCAGCTTAGCAGGTGACCGTGAGAAGAGGACCGGCCGACTGGTAACCTGGGGTATCATTTCGGTAGTTGAAGGTTCATTCTGGCCGTGCCTAGAAGATCGTAACACTGTCCGGGGAATACTGGCACCATCAGGCCAGTTTGCCTCTTTTCTCCGCACAGTTCCGCTGATCAGGCGCTCTAACGTAACGCTGTTCTCTAAGATGGCACGCTCTAATTCTTCAAGACTCTGTTCCATAATGGCGTCTTCTAAACAGCCTGGTCTCCCACTTCTGACACTAATGTAGCGACCCGTGGTTGAGTGTTAAAGTTTTTAGAGCCGAATTCTACCGTGCACTTCTCCCAAGCTGTCGGCTAGTGGACTGCCAGCGTTATGCACGCAGCTGTACCCAGCTCTTTAAGTAGCGAGCACTCGTGTCCCATACACCGCATGACTCAGAGTGTCTCGGCAATAATTGCTTAAATGAAATCTTAGCAATACACAGCTCTGTCCTGTTGTATCTCTTTATTAGAGCAGATAGTCAGAAAACAAAGCTCAAACTCATTGCATAGCCATTGCCAAGGTCATTAACGAAGCCATCTTTCTCAGTGATGGTAACTATTTACAATTTATCAACCCGGACGGCAATAACCCAAACCCACCCCACCAGTTGAGCACAAACACATACAACAATTACATCAGGACAAACAATTCGATTACCTTGTTAATTTAACACAACAATAAGCTTTTACATAAATTACCCACAATGCTTTTACATAAATTACCCACAATGCATCACGCCGCCAGCGCTGGCTGCCGGGTCACTACAATATATTAGTACCTGCCAAATAATACAAAGAGTACACAGTGTATAGTTCACCCTAATTGGGGATCATCAGGTGTGCACACCTAAGCTTCCTCTTACGGCGATTAAACATTGGACAACAATGTTACGCCACAAAGGCTGCTTCGTTTATTTTGCAGGATGAATATTTTCATTATGGTCAACTAATGTGGAACTAAAATGAATAAACCATAATGTCAAATTGTGCTGTATGCACTGTCGCTACCTGTGTCGCTACCCGATCTGCGTGCCTACCCGATTTGCGCGCGCAGGCGTATTGAAAGCCTAACATGCCGTAAAGTGTTCACGCATGCGTTAAACAGATTGGGCAGCACCGTAAAGTGTGTGATGATGTAGCCTTTCAATACGCACGCGCACGCAGATCGGGCCGGCAACGGGAATCAGGTAGTGACAC
>NW_024380634.1:0-37855 GCF_016835505.1 Polypterus senegalus | reverse complement strand
TTGGGTTTTGGATGATTCAGAAAAAACATTTTGTGAAATGCAAAGAATAAGAAATGGAAGAGACAAATAGTTTTTCACACCACTGTGTGTCTCTCGATAGATAGATAGATAGATAGATAGATAGATAGATAGATAGATAGATAGATAGATAGATAGATAGATAGATAGATAGATAGATAGATAGATAGATAGATAGATAGATAGATAGATAGATAGATAGATAGATAGATAGATAGATAGATAGATACACACACATATATATATACATATGGCCGTTCAGGAAAAAAAGATTGGTTCGTAAATATATACATTGGTTCAGATATATATATTGGTTCAGATACATTGGTTTGAATATATACATTGGTTTTAATACATCCGTTCAGATATATATTTCGGTTCAAATATATACATTGGTTTAGATACATTGGTTGAGATATATATAAATTGGTTTGCATAGATCCGTTCTGATATATATACATTGGTTGAGATACATCCGTTCAGATATATACATTGGTTTAAATACATCCGTTCAAATATATATATTGGTTGAGATATATATATTGGTTGATAAACATTGGTTTAAATATATATATTGGTTAAAATAGATTGGTTTAGATATATACTCGGTTCAGATACATCCGTTCTTATATATATATATTGGTTCAGATAGATCGGTTCAGATATATAAATTCGTTGGGATATATTGGTTGAGATATATACTCGGTTTGAATACATCCGGTCAGATATATACATTGGTTTAGATACACTGGTTGAGATATATATAAATTGGTTTGCATAGATCCGTTCTGATATATATACATTGGTTGAGATACATCCGTTCAGATATATACACTGGTTTGAATACATCCGTTCAAATATATACATTGGTTGAGATATATATATTGGTTTGATATACATTGGTTTAGATATATACTGTATCGGTTCCAGATACATCCGTTCTGATATATATATTGGTTCAGATAGATTGGTTCAGATATATACATTGGTTGGGATTTATAGGCAGGCTGTTGCCACCCATGTTTAGCATCTCCTTTTGCTTCATCATTGCTTCAACACTGTTGTAATTATTGTGCACATTTATACAAATAGCATATGCCTGTCTGTCGCGTTTTGCTGTAGCCTCTTGGTTGGGTCCTCGAATTCAAAGCACTTTTTCCTTTCATTATTTAAAACACTCACACAGATACCCGCCTCTTAGCCTCGCTCCGTCCTGCCCGGCTCATTGTACCGCCTCCATCGCTCCCTCTTGTCCCACCCTGACAGATTCTTCTCAAAAGCAGAGTTACCAGAAAGCATTAATCGCAACCACAGTACGTCTCATTTTTCACCTCATCAGGCGCTGGTTTATCATTGGTGGAACCGCCCGGTGATATGTGTTATTCCCTACTGGCAGCATTTCATTAAAGGCGATCTGCTTCAGCAAGGAACTTAGTCCTGTTTGCTGAAAGGATGTTATGAAGGAAAACACTGGAGTTATCTGCTTCTTTAAATGTTGATCAGGGATCAAAATGACCAGAATATTCCCGCATACATATAACTGATGTTTAACATATTTATAGTAAAACTAACAAAATCACACACAAGCGAATGCTCATACACACACTCACACTCACAAATCGTGGGTCGCCGTACTACTAATTAAGCATATCTGTCAGGGCGATTATTTTTTACCCCATAAAACAGATTCTTCTCAAAAGCTGAGTTCAGGAAGCATTGATAGCAACCAGATACCTCCCATTTTTCACCTCAACAGAGCTGGTTTATCATTGACCAAAAGCCGCCCGATGATTTCTGTTATTCCGTGTTGGCAGCATTTCATTAAAGGGCGATCTGTTTCAGCAAGGAACTTAGTCCTGTTTGCTGAAAGGATGTTATGGAGAAAACACTGGAATAGCGCTGTTTCTTCTGAATGTTTATCAGTGATCAGGGACCAGAATGATCAGAATATTCCTGCTTCACAAATAAGTGATGTCTGTTTTATTGTAAAACTAGAAAACACACACACTGCGCCAGCGCTCGTCCCAACTAAACACTCAAACTCACAAATCGTTGTCGCAACACTACTGATTAAGTGTATCTGTCACGGAAGATCATTTTTCTCACCCAATAAAACTTTAGTTTGTCAAAGTTAGAAAACAGCGCGGTGATTTCTATTATTCCTTATTGGCAGCATTTAATTTAAGATGATTCACGTCAACAAGGTGAAAGAGCCTCTTATTTTGACAGGGCGATCTTTTTTTTTAGGCTTAAGCATTTTGATTGACTTACAAAAAAATAGTTATTACTTACCCTCTCTGCTTCAAATTGGCTTTTTAAAAACCTTTTTGATATAATTTATTTATGACAGTATAAAATAAAAAATAGTGCTCAAAATTATAATGCGTATCTAACAGGAAGAGGTGGTGGTAAGAGTAAGATTGCTGACTCGCAGTTAAATGATCACTGGTTTGTGTCCGGGGGGCTTCCATTCTGTTATTTTATTTATTTATTTTACAAATTGCTTTGAGTAGTAAGAAAGGCGCTATAAAACGTAAGGAATTAATAATAATAATAGTAGTAGTAAATATTATTATTATTATACGTGTGAATGCATGATCAAATTCAGCCGCTGCATAGGGGTATGAATAGGGACATTATGTGCTCACAATACCGAGTTCATTGAAATAATTACACAGCAAGGTGCACGCAATGCAAACATAATGTGTATATTATTGAAGTAAAGGTTCATATAAATTAATTATATACAACTTTTTAACAAGTTGAGAGATGTCAACTGGTTAAAATGCACGAAATTATACATGTATTGCTTTATAGTCCACACATAGTATGTATGTATATTATTAAAATGATATAAAAATCATATAAAATGGTATAGAATCTGCGTCGTAGACTTTATGTTGTGTCAAATTTCTTCAAAGAAGTTTTAATTATTTTGCTTTAAAAATCTTACGGCAAACATGTGAACCGTTGAAAATCGCTGATCTTAATCAATTTGTTTTAACGCATGCTCCGTGCAAAATGCTGTCATATCTGTTAGTAAACATGCACTGCAGCCTGTCCTGATGTCTGCGTTCTAAGGCTGCAGGTATATTATAAATGCTAGTAACGTTTTACCAGGGTGCTCTGGGATTGAGGGCGGACAGTAAACTTTGTTAAAATGATATCGAAAAATACCAGTCGTCAGTTGTGTTTTCAGTCCTTTTGGTGTGTTTACTGTTAGATTACCAAAAATTCTTCAACGGGCTCATCAACAAAGAAACGTGGATAGTAAGATTTAGTAAAATATCAGTAATAATAATACATTGCTCGACACCCAGTAACACTTTACAAAGACATTTAAAAGACAGCTCGTTAAAATAAATGTAGCAATCCATTGTCATGCTATAAGTGACAGCTTGCTCTTAAACATTTACACAGGTAGTTTTTCCTGGGAATAAAAAGGAGAAAAAAATCCACGGGAAATGTTTTGTTGTTGAACTCAAATTTCACCTCCGCCATGTGAGTCATTAAAACTATTGGAATGAAATATAGTTCTATATAAAATAAATAAATTTCCTATCACACCCACCCTTTCACCCCTGTACATTGGAGATCTCATTTTCACAGCAGGTGCAATTATCCTATAAAACACACAGGAGTTCTGTGCACCGTTTTTCATTGGAGATTAAAACTCATCAAATGTATTTTAAAACTTTAGTAGCCTGTGGCATTCCTCATCTGTAGTGGTCCATTACAAAATGAACACCAGGCAGTTAAAATTGTGCCCAGTTTCTTTAATAAGCCTATCAGACAGTCTTTTATAGCACTTTCATATCGAGTGTATCTCTTAATCCCTTCTAGCAGAGGAGACACTTAATTCCACAGCTTGGTCTATGCTGTTGAAATGTGTGCCCCCGTCTTCTGCTTGTAAATTAATACTGGAATTACAAAACTGTCCACAGTTTATTTAAAGAGATTGAAGGAAGTCTTCTATATCACTTTTTTGTCTACTATGTCCTTACTCATCCACTAATTTAAAAAAAATCAAGCGCTTACACTGTCTTTTTAAGTATGTCTATGAAAATCGCTGTGAGTAGCCAGAAAAATGCTATATAAATGTAAGATATTATTATTATTATTTAGTTTTTTAAAATCCAAATAAACCTGATAGGACTTCTTCCAAGATATGTGCCACTCTAGGGTACCAACAAAAATGGATTAGGAAATTTTGTGATCAGTTTGTTAAGCAAAAAACAACTTTTCATCTTCTCATTTCTAATTTGGCATTTCAGGATACAGTATATACTGCAAATATACATTTAAATTGTAACCGCTGATAGTTATTTACTCTGTGCTTGCGTTTTCCATAAAACAGCTTCAATATGTGCACAAAGTATAGGTGATAAAACACACAAATTCTGACATTAGCATGACTGTTGAAGGAAAACATGTATTAGAAACTATTCTATGGAGTTTTCATAAATTAATCATTCTACACTGTGTGCACAATTATTAGGCAAGTGAGTATTTTGACCATATCATCATTTTAATGCGTATATTCCAACTCCAAGCTGTATTAACTTGAATGCTTATTGGATTTAAGCACGTCAGGTGATGTGTATTTGTGTAATGAGGGAGGGTGTGGCCTAAGGAGATCAACACCCTATATCAAGGTGTGCAGAATTATTAGGCAGCTAGTTTTCCTCAGGCAAAATGGGCCAAAAAAAGAGATTTAACTGACTCTGAAAAGTCAAAAATTGTAAAAAGTCTTTCAGAGGATGCAGCACTTTTGGAATTGCTAGGATATTGGTGTGTGATCACAGAACCATCAAACATTTTGTTGGAAATAGTCAACAGGGTCGCAAGAAACGTGTTGAGAACAAAAGAGCAAATTAGCTGCCAAAGATTTGAGAAGAATCAAACGTGAAGCTACCAGGAACCCATTATCCTCCAGTACTTTCATATTCCAGAGCTGCAACCTACCTGGAGTGCCCAGAAGTACAAGGTGTTCAGTGCTCAAAGACATGGCCAAGGTAAGGAGGGCTGAAACCCAACCACCACTGAACAAGAAACATAAGTTGAAACGTCAAAACTGGGCCAAGAAATATCTGAAGACAGATTTTTTTGAAAGGTTTTATGGACCGATGAGATGAGAGTGACTCTTGATGGACCAGATGGATGGACCTGTGGATCAGTAATGGGCACAGAGCTCCACTCCAACATGGAGGTGGGGTACTGGTATGAGCTGGTATTTTTAAAGATGAGCTAGTTGGACCTTTTTGCATTGAAGATGAACTCAAAATCAACTCCCAAACCTACTGCCAGTTTTTCGAAGACACTTTCTTCAAACACTGATACAGGAAAAAGACCATGATTTTTATGCAGGCCAATGCTCCATCACTTGCATCGAAGTTCTCCACTGCGTGGCCAGCCAGTAAAGGCCTTAAAGATGAAGGAATAATGACATGGCCCCCTTCCTCATCTGACCTAAACCCTATCGAGAACTTGTGGGCACTTCTTAAGCGCTAGATTTAGGGGGAGAAAAACAATACACCTTTCTGAAGAGTGTCTGTAGTCACTGCTCCACAAAAAGCTGATCGTCAACAGATCAAGAAACTGACAGACTCCATGAATGGAAAGGCTTATGACTGTTATTGGAAAGAAGGGTGGTCATTGATTGATTGATTTATTTTTTTTGAAATGTCAGAGATGTTTATTTGTAAATTTTGAGGTGTTTGTTTATTATTCTCACTATAACAGATGAAAATAAACACAAGTGAGATGGGAAAATTTTCATTTTTCCTTTAGTTGCATAATAAATCTGCACACTAATAGTTGCCTAATAATTGTGCGCACATATGTATTCCCCTGATGATGTTCACACTCACATTTCCGTTGTGAAACATTCAGGTTTCAGGTTTATTAACATTTTGGATTGACTGATAGCACTGTGTTTGTTCCATATTAAAATTAATCCTCAAAAATACAACTTGCCTAATAATTCTGCACTCCCTGTATACCTTTTGAGGTTTCTTGATATATTTTGTTATCAGGTTTTTAAACATTTTTGGTTTTACAGCCACTTCACAGATCAACAATCCCCAACATGGTCACTGTCAGAATAATTCTTTCAACTTTTTTCCTGTATCCATTGATACATTTTCCGGGTTTCACTACCCATCTGAAAGAGTTGGCAGCAGGTTGGGTGGCACTTTTAAATTGTAGTAGTATGAGCGAGCATCAGTGTGGCAAGAACTAGACTGGCATTTCTTTCCATTTCATTTTTTGTCTTCTGGCCCAAGCCTGTAAATCTCTTTTGTAAATGGATGGCTTGGATAAAGGACAGATACTAACAATTTTCAAGGCTATATTAAAACAATACTACAAGATATTTGTGTATGTGTGTTGTAGTGCCCCATGTTGTAAGTGTTAGATCCATTGAAGAAGTCAACTTAAACAAAGAAAATGTACATTTTGCAGGTTTGTTTGAAGTGTTTTACATTATAACCATGTTATTAATTGCTGCATGAATATAATTTTTTCAAGGGGATGAACTTTACTATTGTCAAAAAAGACAAGCAGGGCAACAGGAGGAATATGAAAATTATTTGTTGAGTTTAGTAGACAAAGGATACTTGTAAGGAAGTTCATGCCAGTGCTATCGGTGTACATTCTGGAATTTATAAAACTGCTGATATTATTTCACAAAGATGTTACTGGCCTGGTTTTATGCTGACATTAAAATGGCTATGTTTTCTGATAATTATAATCATTATTTTAATTAAAAGACTATAATTGTCAGAACAGATTCAATAAAATGTTTTAATATCTCAGTTGCTGTTTGTCGGACTCTTTAATTGACTTGTCCTACAAATGTGTATCAGTGGATATTTGATACTTCATTTGACAAATAATATTAATTTTTCCAAGTCTCATATATTTCAGATAGATAGATAGATAGAACTTGTCCTCTAAGGGAAAATGTGCTTCTTTTTTTTAACAGAGGCTGAATGAATAAATAAATTAATATTAATATAATGAAAAAACAGCCAATCCAATAACAATTTGAGCTGTCTAATGTTCATTCTGCAAGCAACAGTTGGGGCTCACAACTCTGACACAAAAGCTCAGCTGTAGAAGTGAGTGTCCCTGTGAGTGGAGAGGACAGTGGGACACAGTAGACTTGAAAGTGATGTAGAAGACTTTCAGCAATCTTTTACCATGGATTTCAGATATTAGTTATGCAGGGTTCATTTTGAAAGCAGCAGGCAGGGTGCACACAAGCCCATGGATCTGCTCCAGCCATGGAAATGAGTGTTCCCTGTAGGGGATAGGATGCAGACACATAGTGGAGAAGATTATATAGAAAACTATACATACGACCTTTTAAAATCAATTTTACATAGTTTTACCTCTCCAGTGTTCATTTTGTAATCAGCAGTCAGAGGGCACACATTTTACAGCTCTGCAGCAGCCATGGAAAACGTCCCGACCAGTGGATGAGACATGCGTTTTCATTCCAATAGTTTTAATGACTCACATGGCAGAGGTTAAATTTGAGTTCAACAACAAAACATTTCCGTGGATTTTTTTCTCCTTTTTTATTCCCAGGAAAAACTACCTGTGTAAATGTTTAAGAGCAAGCTGTCACTTATAGCATGACAATGGATTGCTACATTTATTTTAACGAGCTGTCTTTTAAATGTCTTTGTAAAGTGTTACTGGGTGTCGAGCAATGTATTATTATTACTGATATTTTACTAAATCTTACTATCCATGTTTCTTTGTTGATGAGCCCCGTTGAAGAATTTTTTCGTAACAGAACAGTAAACACGCCAAAACGACTGAAAACACAACTGACGACTGGTATTTTTCGATATCATTTTAACAAAAAGTTTACTGTCCGCCCTCAATCCCAGAGCACCCCGGTAAAACGTTAATAGCGTTTAAACCTGCAGCCTTAGAACGCAGACATCAGGACTTCGCTGCGTGCATGTTTACTAACAGATATGACAGCATTTTGCACGGAGCATGCGTTAAAACAGATTGTTTCAGATCAGCGATTTTCAACGGTTCACATGTTTGCCGTATATATATATATATATATATATATATATATATATATATATATACACATATATATATATATATATATATATATATATACACACACACACACATATACATATACATATACACATATATATATATATCTACAGTGGTGTGAAAAACTTTTTAAATGGTTTTTATTATTTTTTAGGAAAAAAAATCCAAACCTACATGGCCCTGTGTGAAAAAGTAATTGCCCCTTGTTAAAAAATAACCTAACTGTGGTGTATCACACCCGAGTTCAATTTCTGTAGCCACCCCAAGCCTGATTACTGCCACACCTGTTTCAATCAAGAAATCACTTAAATAGGAGCTGCCTGACACAGAGAAGTAGACCAAAAGCACCTCAAAAGCTAGACATCATGCCAAGATCCAAAGAAATTCAGGAACAAATGACAACAGAAGTAATTGAGATCTATCAGTTTGGTAAAGGTTATAAAGCCATTTTTAAAGCTTTGGGACTCCAGCGAACCACAGTGAGAGCCATTATCTACAAATGGCAAAAACATGGAACAGTGATGAACTTTCCCAGGAGTGGCCGGCCGACCAAAATTACCCCAAGAGCGCAGAGACGACTCATCCGAGAGGTCACAAAAGACCCCAGGACAACGTCTAAAGAACTGCAGGCCTCACTTGCCTCAATTAAGGTCAGTGTTCACGACTCCACCATAAGAAAGAGACTGGGCAAAAACGGCCTGCATGGCAGATTTCCAAGACGCAAACCACTGTTAAGCAAAAAGAATATTAGGGCTCGTCTCAATTTTGCTAAGAAACATCTCAATGATTGCCAAGACTTTTGGGAAAATACCTTGTGGACTGATGAGACAAAAGTTGAACTTTTGGAAGGCAAATGTCCGTTACATCTGGCGTAAAAGGAACACAGCATTTCAGAAAAGAACATCATACCAACAGTAAAATATGGTGGTGGTAGTGTGATGGTCTGGGGTTGTTTTGCTGCTTCAGGACCTGGAAGGCTTGCTGTGACAGATGGAACCATGAATTCTACTGTCTACCAAAAAATCCTGAAGGAGAATGTCCGGCCATCTGTTCGTCAACTCAAGCTGAAGCGATCT
Organism: Polypterus senegalus; assembly: GCF_016835505.1. Taxonomy (NCBI): domain Eukaryota; kingdom Metazoa; phylum Chordata; class Cladistia; order Polypteriformes; family Polypteridae; genus Polypterus; species Polypterus senegalus. The sequence goes on along the minus strand of NW_024380634.1, from coordinate 28,673 downwards.
TGGGTGCTGCAACAGGACAATGACCCAAAACACACCAGCAAATCCACCTCTGAATGGCTGAAGAAAACCAAAATGAAGACTTTGGAGTGGCCTAGTCAAAGTCCTGACATGAATCCAATTGAGATGCTATGGCATGACCTTAAAAGGTGGTTCATGCTAGAAAACCCTCAAATAAAGCTGAATTACAACAATTCTGCAAAGATGAGTGGGCCAAAATTTCTCCAGAGCGTTGTAAAAGGCTCGTTGCAAGTTATCGCAAATGCTTGATTGCAGTTATTGCTGCTAAGGGTGGCCCAACCAGTTATTAGGTTTAGGGGGCAATTACTTTTTCACACAGGGCCATGTAGGTTTGGATTTTTTTTCTCCCTAAATAATCAAAACCATCATTTAAAACTGCATTTTGTGTTTACTTGTGTTATATTTGACTAATGGTTAAATGTGTTTGATGATCAGAAACATTTTGTGTGACAAACATGCAAAAGAATAAGAAATCAGGAAGGGGGCAAATAGTTTTCACACCACTGTACATACTGTAAATACACATATATATATATATATATATACACACACACACACACACATCGGGAAGCACATCGTATATCATTGAGGAGTTTTAGTTAATATGTAACACATGCTCTGATTGGGTAGCTTCTAAGCCATCCGCCAATAGCGTCCCTTGGATGAAATCAACTGGGCAAACAAACTGAGGAAGCATGTAATTTAAAATAAAAGACCCATTGTCCGCAGAAATCCACGAACCAGCGAAAAATCGGTGATCTATATTTAGATATGCTTACATTTAAAATCCACAATGGAGTGAAGCCGCAAAAGTTGAAGCGCGATATAGCGAGGGATCACTGTATATATATGTATATCACAGCAACACTCATAACAGTGACAAAACAATTACATTGACAATCATTTACGTTATTTTCAAAATGTTTCCTTTTTCTTTACTTAACACACTACTTCTATATATATGTGTATATATATACACATACTAAAAATACCAAGCGCAGGAGAAGTAGTGTGTTAAAGAAGCAATGAAAAGAAAAGGAAACATTTTGAAAATAACGTATGATTGTCAATGTAATTGTTTTGTCACTGTTAATGATGAGTGTTGCTGTCATAAATATTATATATATATATATATATATATATATATATATATATATATATATATTTACACACATACACATAAACATATATATATACATATCTATACATATACACACACATATATACACACACACATATAAACATATATATACATATACATACATATCTACATATATACACACACAGCTATTTCGTATCAGTGCAATACGCTGCTTGTTAAAACGGATAACTCCGCTCTTACGTGCAAGTCTGCGTGGATATTATGAACTATCAGTATTTGTTCAAGTTCTATTTAAATTTTAAATAGAAGGAATTTTTATTTAGTCGACAGAAATATCTTTGGTAGGAATGGTAAAAACAGACAGGAATATTATTTGTGAATAAATCAACTCAAACCTTAAACAACTTATATTTTGCTCTCCATAAAAATATATCCTGTCAAAATTATACAAATTCAAATATGAACATGCTGCATAACAAAACCTGGAAATATAAATAAAATGTGTTCCTTTCAGCAATAACAAATCAAATCATTCAGTTGTCTTTGCTCAAATGTCTTTTTAGAGCTGGACGCCTGTCATCTTTTTTTGGCAACAAGTTCGTTTCTGTTTGGTGTGAGGTTCTGTGTTGTGGAGATTCTCAGGATGGATTGCAGGTGCTCATCAGTGAGGCGACTCCTGTGTGCTGTTTTGTTAGTCTTTATCACTGAGAAGAGCTTCTCACACAGATATGTGCTACCAAACATGCACAAGGTTCGAGCCGCATGTAGACGGACTTTTTTTGTTCTTCAAAGTCACCAAAGCGCCGTGCAAACTCAGTGCGCTCAGTTTATCAGCAAAGTGCGTATTTGGGAACACCGTAGTGACGACTTGGTTCAACATTACTTGGCAACAGGGAAAGTGAGGCAAGTTGCACTGGTGCATTTGTGTCTCCCATAAAAGCAGCTTCACTTGAAATCACTTTGTGATTGTGCACGGTAAAACGTCCGCTGAAGTGTCAGATTCTTATTTAATTCTTCTGCTTTCTGTATCTTCTGCATTGCATTCAGGTTACCCTGATGTTTTGTCTCATAGTGCTGTCTTAGATTAAATTCTGTAATTACAGCCACATTAGTCTCCACAAATGAGACACACGGGTTCAGTAAACATATACTCAGCCTCCCATCGGTTTTTAAAGGCTCTATTTTCAGAATCAACTTTTCTCTACAGCATCGTGTGAGCTAGCTTCACAATAACTTGCAGCATCATAAGCTAGACTTAATTAACGCGGTAAGTGTTCGGCAAGGCAGCTGAAGCGCTGCATTATGGGATCTGTAGTTTACTGTGTTACCAGCGCTTCATATACCGGGCCATTAATAACAATAATACAGTATATAAAATGATCTCGGGCGGATATAATTACGCCGGGCGGATGTGCACGCGGCCCTTGAGTTCGACACATATGGACTAGACAGAACTTGAAAAGATATATTTTTTCAAATGTGATCTCGCAATTCAGATAGAGTTGACGCGCACTACAGCCTGCATGCCTCAATAAGTCATCCTCCCCTCGCTCTTACTTTTTTACCGTTCATCTAATAAATACACTGAGTATGGCTTTACCAAAACAATCATTGATGGCGAATAAAGTATCCATTATTCGAGTATGTAGAGCGGGATATATATATATATATATATATATATATATATATATATATATATATATATATATATATATATATATATATATATATATATATATATATATATATATATATATATATATATATATATATACACCAGCATAGCGAAGTAGTGTGTTAAAAAGCTAGAAAAAGAAAAGGGAACATTTTAAAAATAACGTAACATGACTGTCAATATACAGTATTTGTTTTGTGAGTGTTACTGAGTGTTGCTGTCATCAAGGATTTGATTATCATTATTTCTTTCAATCAGGTTCGTATTTGTAGGATGTGTTGTGTTCAAGTTACATTCCGTGTTTGTCAATCGTTGTAAAGATGACAGGTTTCATTCATCGATTTGTTTCTTACTGTATCAATAAACAGCTCGTCTTCTTCTTTATCTGAGACCTGACACACTGCATGCATGGGTTTTTTTACACTGTCTTCCTTTAGCGGGACATTGACTTGTTTCCGCAGTAGCTGGATTTATGAATATGCTTGTACGTATCAGACGCTTCATATTTTTTGCTGCCTTTTGAATTGTGTAATTCGTTTTTGTTCAGCTCTTTGGAACTGTTGCTTTTTATCTGTGCACTCGTCAGTTCACGTGAGCCGCCGGGTGTACATGCATCGAAGGTTCCCAGCTGTGCTGGTGCCATCTCGTGCTATGTCCATGGCTGTATTTAATGTTACCTTAGTCCTGGCACTTAAAACTTTCTCTCGCAGTTTAAGCTGAGTTTGTGTCAAACACCACCCTGACCATCTCATCTTCCTCTCCATAAGCACAGTCCTTCACCCGTGAATATTTACCCGTGGCAGTTTGCTATTGGATTGCCGGTGACGGACGGCCTTATATGGGCAGGCAGTAAATTACAAACGCCAGCGGCAGCCTGTCTATGAACTTAATTTAAAGTGTAGGTTTACATCGTGCTTTGTTTCCGAAGTAGCAGAACTCATGAATATGGTTGTATATGTCACTCGCCGCTTCTTATTGTTTCGCTGCCTTCTCAATTATATAATGCATGTTTTCTTCAGCGCTTTTTGGAGGTCTTCCTGGTTTTCTATGTACTGCGTGATTACGTGGGAGGCGTGATGATGTCACACGCCGCCACGGCGTTGAAGCTCATCTCCATTACAGTAAATGGAGAAAAACTGCTTCCAGTTATGACCATTACGCGTAGAATTTCGATATAAAACATGCCCAACTCTTGTAAGGAAGCTGTAAGGAATGAACCTGCCAAATTTCAGCCTTCCACCCACACGGGAAGTTGGAGAATTAGTGATGAGTCAGTGAGTGAGGGCTTTGCCTTTTATTAGTATAGATATACATATACACATACACACACATACAGTGAAACACAAAAGTTGGGGTACCCTTCCTTAATATGTTTGCTATTGTGAAAAATTAAGTGAGCATCAGAAACAAAGATTAAATACTTCATTTTCAGCATTTTGTGCAAGATTACTATACTGTTATTCCTTTGTGCAGCTGTATAAGCACTATGTAAATATTTGGGCACCCCAAAGGTCTCGGACCTTAATTAACCATTAACAAGCTGTAGCCCTAATGAGCTATTGTTAGGAAACCCCAGGTGATGCAAATTGCCAAGCTGTATAAATTCTTTGGTACCTCAAACCTTGTCCCAACAATCAGGAGCAATGGCTGCCTAGCACTTTGAAAAATAAAATAATTGATACTCACAAAGCAGGAGGAAGGTACAGGAAGATACCAATGTGTTTTCAGGTAGATGATTCCTCAGTTTTTTATGAAATGGCAGTTAACAGGAATGGTGGAGGTCAAGTTGAGGTCTGGAAGACTAATGAAACCTTCTGAAATAACTTCTCGTTAAATTGCTACATAGGCAAATAAAAAACCCTTTTGAACTACAAAAGACCTTCAGGAATATTTAGCAGAATTTGGAGTGGTGGTGCACTATTCTACTATGCAGTGACGCCTGAACAAACATGACCTCATGGTAGAGTCAGCAGAAGAAAACCTTTCCCGCATCCTAGCCACAAAATTCAACATCTTAAGTTTGGAAAGGAACATCTAAATAAGCCTGATGTATTTTGGAAACAAGTCCTGTGGACTGTTGAAGTCAAAATAAAACATTTTGGCCACAATGTGCAAAAGTGTGCTTGAAGAAAAGAAAAAAAAAGGATGCCAAATTCCAGGAAAATAACTATTAAGCATGAGGGTGAACCAATCATTATTTGGGCTTGTGTTGCAGCAAGTGGCAGAGGAAACATGTCTTTACTAGAGAGAAGACTGGATTTAAAATAAAAGCCAGCAAATTCTGGAAGCAAACATCACACCATCTATAAAAAAGATTAAGTTAAACGAGGATGGATTCTACAACAAGACAATGATCCAAAATACACCTCAGAATCTACAATGCAATACCTCAAGAGGAACAAGCTGGTGGTTTTGATATGGCTCTCACAATCCTCCGACCTAAACATCATTAAAAATCTGTGGAATATCTCAAAAGAGCGGTGCATGCATTACAGCCCAAGAATCTTTTATGATTAGAAGCCTTTTGCAGGGACGAATGAACGAAAATACCCCAAGTAAGAACTAAAAGACTCTTAGATAGCTGTGGTACTTGCCAAAGGGGGTGTCACTAAGTACTGACCACATCGAGTGTCCAGAGTTTTACTTCAGTTCCTTTTAATTTTTTTGGTATATTGAACCTGTGAATGATGGAAATAAAAATGTAATCTTGCTTAAAGTATTACAGAAATGGGTTCTCTTTATGCCTTGTGGCGATTATTTCATCTTCTGCTCACTTAACTATTCACCATAACAGACATTTTAAGCAAGGGTGCCCAAACTTTTGCATGCAACTATTTTGTATATATGACTCCAGGGGGTGCTCCAGGTCCCAAAACCTAACCCCTGACACAGGTCTTTCCATTATGGAGGCCCCAGCCGTCTGTCACAATATATTTATACATAAAGTGATAAATGACATTACTCCCCTTAGCACGGACGGCAGACATCTGGTGTCAACATGATGAAGGGAATGTCTGATGTACAAAGCAAGTGGTCAGTGCAAGATTGTAAACTGTGCAGCACACATCCATGTATCTGGGTGTCATGCCGTCCAGCGCCCAAAACAGGGCTAGAACATCAGACAAAGAAAGGCAATAAGCAGCACAAAGAAAGAGGACTATAAGGGCTAGAACGACTGATGGAAAAAGGCAACAGAACGCACAAAGAAACAGGGATGTAAGGCATATTCAGTGAACAGGCGTTCATAAATGCACTTGGACTTACTATTGTACCATTAAGCCCATTTATGCTAGTATAGGTATAGTACTGGTTATAAACTATACTCACTTAAAAGCTACATTTAGACATTCCTAAAATATAATACACAAGTTAAAATATTATGAGTCTTATTTTTAATAAACTGAAAAAAACAAAAAAAAATCACCACTATTATCTTTACAATATGTGAAGTTTTGCACATGTTCAGTGGAGTTCCAGAATCAAAATTATTGCGTCAAGTACATAAGGAATATATGTACAAATATATGCTTTTTACAAAAAAAATACTTGATTGTAATGAATGACTTGACTGTAATGACTTTTGTAGATAAAATAGACTTCGCTGTGATGAGGTTTTTTAAACTAGTTGTATAGGAAATTATCTAGGAGAGAAGAAAAAAAAAAGGTTAAAAAGAGTATTTCATTAAAATGGAATTCATTCTAACGGAATTCGACCTGTAATTTATTATTTATACAGGACAGATCACTTTCTTCCTTTTACAACTTCAAACATATGTTCAAAAGAAGATTGTCCTTTACAATGCTTTCAGTACTGCAGTTGGATGCTGGACCTCCTGTCTGGTCACTCCCAGAGGATCAGGCTGCATCCCCACACCTCCACTGCTCTCAGCCTCAACACCGGGACCATGCAGGATTGTGTGCTCAGCCCGCTCCTCTACACCTTCTACATATGACTGTGTTCCCACCCATCACAGCAACAAGATCATAAAATTTGCGGATGACATGACAGTGGTCAGACTCATCTCGGGCAAGGAGGGTGAGCTGGCATACAGGGACGAGGTGGAGCGGCTGTCAGAGTGGTGCAGAGTCAATAACCTGCTTTTCAACACCACAAAAACAAAGGAGCTTGTTATTGACTTTAGAAAAAACAAAACTGACATCCAGCCACTCATCATTGGTAGGCCTGTATGGAGAGGGTACCGTAGTTCAAGTTTCTGGGCATTGAGCTAAAGGACGGCCTGACCTGGAGCACCAACACCAAGGAGCTACTGAAGAAGGGGTAACAGAGACTATATTTTCTGAGAATCCTCAGAAAGAACCATTTCCCCAAAAATCTGCTCCTTGCCTTTTATCACTGTTCCATCGAGAGTGCGCTCACGTACAGACTGTGTGTGGTACGGTAGTTACACTTCCTCAGAAAGGATAGTGCTCCTTTCGTTATGACAGTGTAGAGAACAATTGGCAGTACCCACCCCACTCTGGAACAAATCTACACCTCCCAATGCCGCAAAAAAAGCAACAGACATTTAACAGGATTCATCACATCCAGTTCATCATCTCTTCAGGCTTTCGCTATCTGGCAAGAAATACAGAGCAATGAAAACCAGGACAAACCGCCTTAAAAACAGATTTTATCCAAAAGCAATCATGGCCCTGAACTCAAATAAAACTGCTCCATATCATTCTCTAAATGTGCAATATAGACTAAGTCAACCAGTGCAATTTGTAACCAGTGCAATTTGTAAACATGACAAGTGTAATTTGTAATGTACTTTTATTACTATTCCTTTTCTTTTCAAGTCTTATGTCTCACACTGAGTCGAGAGCACCTTCAATTTCATTGTTCTTTTGTAAAAGTGACAATGACAATAAAGATTTCTCTCTCTATCTTATCTTCTCAACTAATACTTCTGGACTGGGGAATATTTCTCCCCAACTGTCTACTGGTCATATCTCAATAATATCAGTTAACTCTTTTTCTGATGATTTTATTTTATTTTTTTAACAATTTGAAATACATTTTTTATTCCATGTTTCACCTAAATTCTATTTTATGTCATTTTTATTTTTGCTACATATAATCTACATTTACATTTAACTTGTACTACTGCTACAGTGCTCTGCACCTGCACTCAGTGTAGAGCGTTATACAAAACTAAATTACATTGAAAAATGAAACATTTAAAACATTGATATTTTTGACACTTCTAAAATCTTTGGTCATTACATTTCCACACTTTATAAAACCTGCCTTCTTCAGCTTGAAAATACCATGACATTAAGGCAGCAACTTAACAAGTAATATAAGAAGCAGCAAATACATTTATTTAAATAACATTGACTATATTATTTTTAGTCTGTTTATGTTCATTTTCAGCTCTCTTAATGGCAGTTCTTTTGATGGGATGTGACACACCCTTTACTTAAAATGCATACTCTGCAATTCATATTTTTATAAATAAAGCTACTAGTTCTTTCAAGCTTATATTAACTCCAACACTACCTCTGTAACCCTGAACAGAGAGCACACACAGTACCTGCAACAATATCATTCATGCTTATTATCCATCAAATGATGACATGACATATCTGATGCTACAGAAATGTGTATCCCTTGCATCAGATTATATTTATTTTTAAAATGTGACCTCTGTACACATAACACACATTTATATGTCTAATAGGGTTTTTTGAGGAGACTTATCAACTGTAGACTGTTCATCGTAAACAGCAGCTTGCTCTTTGTTGGACCAGGTTAATGAGAGCAGCTCTGAACTTTGCAGTTCAAAATCACCACCCCTTGCTTTGAGAACAACCACCAATGAGGTGTTGGATTAGTCTAGAAATGTGACACTCGGGGAGACACACAGATTTAAGGAAAATTATTAACTCATGGTTTTCTCCAGATATATACATTATACGTCTGGATTCAGCAAAACTAATATGTTCCAGACAAAGTGACCTTTTCTCCAACCTGATATGTAAAGTACGTTTTAACAAAAAGAAGCTTAAACATTTTTTTGTGAGATGTAGTAAGGGTAAATATCTGGAATAATCTTGGAATTGACTATTTTATGTTGTACTGATAAACATTTTTTTGGGATTTTTCACAATATGTATGAACAGTACTTATTTACCATGCCTCTCTATGTTGCTTATAATCTTGTTTGTTCTTTGGAGGCGGGAAGTAAATGAATAACATGCACCATCGTGGTGGACTATATTACCTGTAGTACCAGAACAGCCCTATGTCTTACAAAGGAATATGCTTAAAATTTATCACAAATACCTATTAGTGGTTCAAGGAAACATGAAACTCCCTGCGACTAAATAAGGTTTTTTTCTTGTGGGCAATTTGCTATGTCATTTGATAGGTGGGCTTGAGGATAATTTGGCTCCCCTCAGCTTAAGTCTTCTGTTCTTTTAAAACTCTTAGACATCTTGAGAATTAATCCATTGTTTTACATTTTAGTTAGGACTGGTAGGTTTTCAAATGTCTGCAAGTTTTCTTATTTTCATACACTAATTTGACATGTGTATTAATCAGTGACTACCACTTAAATAGACACTTTCTCAACTTCCACCCACCCAGGAAATATAAACCTGATAGTACATAAGCAGAAGTTTATTCATTTGTTTTTTAATATATATTTTTCGTGTACTTGTTTTCTAGGATCAATTTTCTGTCACTAGGAAGTACTGGTTTAACCAGCACCTTTCCTAATTCTTAAGCATTCCATTGAAATTACTTAACTAGCTAACACAATATGCTTTGTGCTCTCTTGTTATAAAACATGAAAGATATCTAATGCAAGGTGTAGGAAAAACAGTATTTCCATACTGTTTGTAAAAGTGAAATAAATGCCTCTGCCCATATTTCAACTAGTGTGATTTTTCTTTTACTCACTCCATCAAGAAAACATCTTTTTTTAATTTAAAAAATGTTACACTCTCTTTTCTGTGAATGATTGATTCCATCACCATTCTGTACAGCATTTTGAGAGTATTTTTCAGTTAGGACCCAGGAAAGTAGTCGGTGCTCAGCACAGTGGGAGTCAAATAAATGAGTATGACTACCTAAACTGGAGTAATTAACAACTTTTCCCAATTCCATAAATACTAAGTAATTAAAATCTGTCTAAATATACAATTTTTACACACAAAAAATAGACATAATGCTACTGGAAACTACACTTCAGGAAAAGACATTACTCCTTCATGTGCTTTCACCAGCCGGGTTTCTTCTTCTATCTAAAGCCTACAGGTTTGGGCTTTAGCAGAAGCTAACTTATTAACATTTAGATTACTTATAAAACATGGAATAAATTGAAATTCTCTATAAGTTTAATGACTGTTATGTGAATTTTACCAGGTTTGCTGGTAAGCAGTCTCGTAAATGAAGAATCATGTGTTTTGAAAGAGACAAGTTCTGACTGTGTCTCTGCCAGTTCGATTTATTATATCTGAATGTTTATAGGTTTCTATTAGACCTGATCCTCCTAGTTTGCCTACCATTGTTAATCTTGCTATAGAAGATATTGTAGATTGATGCAACCCAAATCAAATGGCCTGCAATTAAAAGTTTTTGCTTCTAGTTATTATTTGCTTACTAATATATCTACAGAAACCAACAGATACATTTATTTTTAAAAATTACAGAAACAAAATTCTGTAAACAGTGATGGAATTCTTTTCAAATTAACTACATGAAATTCACCATATTAAACAAAAAAGACTTACAACTGTGTTACTCAGGCAGTTTTCCATTCTGGAACATTCACCTCCTAAAATATGTGTGATATTGTTGTCAGTAAAATGCCAGTGAAACTTCAAATGTGTCCCTATGGATACAAATGCATTAAAAATGCATAGTTCTCCTAGGAAAACCTTCTCAAGTGATGTGGCTCTGTCCACAGGAAAAGTAATACAGGATGGAACTTGCTCAGGTGTCTGCATCACTTTCACTTCCAGGAGTGCTGGTACTGGATTGAGCGAAGTTACTTCAATATGAGATTCCTGAATGGACAACAGATTCATGACAGATGCATCTAGAAGAAGAAAAACTTTGTCAGAATATATTTACTCAATTTATTCAGTTCACACTGCTAAAATAATTGTGTGACTATAATTATAACTGTGAAATAATTCATTTTAATAAGAACTTAAAGTTTTGGTAAGAACACACATGAAATTCACCTCTTTTCCTTCAAAATATAGTTGACAATATTTCAAGGTCAGCAAAGTACTACTACTGAATTGACTATGTTAACTGGTAAATTACATCATTCCTTTTAATTAGCCTACCAACAGGAACTGTGGAGAAAATTTGTATTTCCAGAATTTTGTGTTTCTTTCAGATGCTGCCAAGAGGTTTAAGTCTGAAATTACCAGTCTCTGGTCCAAATATGCATCCACATATTAAATCTGTTCTACTTTGGCCCTGTTACTTAGCGTCTCTTAATTGTCTAGACATAATTAAACTGGAAAAATTTCTCATTTCTTTCAGTAAAGTTGTTGAATGAACTCACCATGACCATCGGAACTGCTATTAATCCACTGAGGATTAGGCATGTGTTTACAAAACATTTTAGCACTGCTTAGATGTTCTTTACTTTTGATTTTCTCATAGACATTTGCAGCTACATTTATGCAATCAACCATTAAATAACTTAAACATTGTTTGAGTTTAAGTCATCTAGCTTTAAGGCTACTACTGCACTTGTGAGATATTGCTTGTTAACTTTCTACTCACCAATACTGTACAAAATATGCCTTTTTTTATATAAAGACACCTTGAATAAAAGAATTTGCTAAATAAACAATAAAACTCAAAATTTAACTATTCTGATAGAGTTGCTGTGTGCCTTTAGAGAACTGTCTTTCTTTGAAACTAATCTCTGCTTAAAAGCCTTATATGCTGCTTCATTTGGCCCAGTGTACATTTGAAGAATGCTCTTACACAGTGTTTCTTAAACTATGAGTTGCAACCCAAAAGCCATAAATTACAATTGAGAAAGAGTTGTGAATGGTTTGTAGAAATCCTTGTAATGGTTTGCCACTTGTAAGGTTAAAGCAAACCACCCAGACAACGATCAGCGACGATTCTCCAAGGAGTAACAGAATCCACCAACAAAAACCGGAACTGATTTACCAAGGTCACCACACCCCACTAAAAACCACCCCCGCCACTACTAGAAGGATGTCAATCAGTGGCGATTCTCTAAGGTGGAACAGAAAAGGATGAATATCGGTCCCCCACTTCTGAAGATTCCATGACTTTCACATCCTCAGAAATACGGGAGAAGCTCATATAAAAGATGAGATTTAAATTAATCCTTGTAGATTATTTTGAGGATTGATAAAATATGACTGGCTCTCAGAAGGATGCCATAAGAATGTGGGATTTGAAAAAGAAATTTTAACTTGGTTCATTAATTAGTTTTGCCTTCTATAATACCAGTAATTCAGCAAGGCTCCTGCTTCATTCACCTTACCATTTCCTATTGCAGGTGGGGAGTCTCCAGCTGTTAGACATATAGCAAGGTAACTGAGGCACACTTGTTTTAAAAAACAAAATAATATAATTTATTGATAAACATAAGGAGTATAGAAATATGATAAATGCATATATATTTATATATGTATATTGGCATACAAGGCCAGATGCATACAGACTATAGACAGACACACATTTAAAATATAGGCTGGCTGTTTACTGGTACTTGAGTCCTGCTTTATCTTTGCACAGATAAATAGTTTTGCAATATCAAGTCTTTATGGATGATATTCAATGGTGTGTGAATTTGTTGCTTTGTTGTTGCTCTGGGTTCAAATGAGATTCTTCAAGCACTGAAGTTCACTCGTTCTCTTTGCTATTCTGCTGCTTCCTCAGCTTGCCTTCTGCTGTCTTTTGCCACATCATAGGGAAAAGGTGTTACTCATTCTTTCCCAAGAGTTTAGATGCTGAATTTCTTTTCCTGAAGTCCTGGATTCTCAATCTAGTCAAACTACTGGAACACAGCTTTGGCTTAATAGACTGGATTTTAGCTTCTGGTCCATAAAGATAAAAGAGTTTTTCTAATTTGGCTCTCCAAGCAACAGGCTCATAGTTTTTTGGTTCAGAGATCAGAATTCAGATATTTTCAGTCATTTTGGAAAGATCCCCCTCCCTGATAGAATCCCAAGGAGGGTGCCCAGGGAGAATTCCTGAAATTCTCCTAACTTGCCATTCTCGCCTCTCCTCTCAGTACTTTGAGAAATGGGGGTGTATGTGGTTTTAAAGGATGGTTGAACTGTCTTCCTGATACAAGTCACTTTCAGTTACAAAATCAGTGTCTTCTAATAGGCGAGTTCTCCTGTCCATCTTAGCTGTCATCCCTTGAATTATAGGTTTTGGACTTTGCAGGAGTCTATTTTACACCTTCTCCGTCAAAATGTCTGTAGAAGGTCCTTTGAAGAGGTGTCAGTACAACTCTAATTTACACCTTTCGTATCAGATAAAGTCAAGGAACATCCTGGTACAAGATGGAGTTCAATCACTTAATTTGAAAATGTGGGGAGGTTTATGCAGCTTGATGCCTGCATTCCTTTTAAATCTTCTTTAACTGGCTTGGTGTGCAACTAAAAGCTTAGCAGAATCAGCAATGCCCACTTTATCCTACATCCTGAACAAATATATCTTCTATCTGCACCCAACACACTCTCACTAATGCTAGGCAGTTTTAAAGTTCAGTCTAGCAGATCGTCATTTGTCTTTTCCAGCAAACCACCAAGTGGTGATCACTCGACAGCTTAGAACCTCTACTTACTACAATGTTCTTATGGCCTCAAATCAGGAGACACAACTACAGATTTAATTACTGAGTCTTTACCAAGTTACTCTGTACAAATTTGCTTATATTGTAAGTAAATGCCACAAAAATTTGCAATGCAATATTGTATTTCATAAATGGGCAGCACAGATCAAAGGCCAAGTTCCTTATATAAAAAAAATGTGACACACTTACTTATTTGGTATGTTCCAGATTTAGTGTAAACCCAGCTTAAAGATGCTGTGAAGGACCCGTCAGGCAGCACAGGCACAGAATATGTAAATTGATCATCAGAAGTCCAGTTGAGGGCAAGTTTTACAAGAGAAAAGACTGTTCGATTTAAATCTCTAATACCTTATAAAAATAGAACAAGTACAGTATGTAAATCAAAACATTCACATTTACATTGTAAATGTAGAACATTACAGTACTACAATATTAAACTAATTAGAATCTCTCCCTCTTTTCAATATTTCTTTGCTTCCTCCAAGGTATTTTCTTTCTAATTAGGTAAAACAATTCTTCAAATATCCAAATAAATTATGTATAATAGGATGATCTAATGTCACATGATTTTTAACACAATGCTACTGTCTCATCTGTCTAAAATCTTGATCTCAAACATGAAATACAGTTGTCCGTTGTGTGGCTTGTACATGTTCTTCCATATTTTTAAATAAAATATACATCTATATCAAACTCATCATACCTGTAGATTGATCCAAAGAAGATGCTAAATATCCAGACAATTCAAGGACAAACAATTTCTCTATCTGCAATTGCTCTGTCACAAGTCTCAGGCTAATGTTCTTTACATAAGGACCAAGGGTGTTGTATAGTGCTAAATTGTCTACTCCATCACCATAAGGAAGACACAAGGAATTAAAACACCTGTGAATCAACAAACAAAGGAATTGTGGCAAGCTAAACATTTGCTGTATTATGAATATTTGCCCATATTTTTTAAATATATTAACTTCCAAAGAAGTAATCAAAGATGCATTTAAGGAATCCATGACATACTGTACAGTACATTATCTCCTGCTTTGCTCAGTTATCTCTGAGCTCAAAACACAAAAGTCATATATGAGTAAACAAGTTATCAAAATTACTTTTCTATACTCACTTTTTTACACAGCCATATACTCGGTCCTTGTTCTCTTTATCAGCAGTAGACAGACTGATTACATCACTTTCAATGGATTTTAAGCATATGCTACTATCATTTGTTAAACTGTAAAATTAATAAAGAGAAAATACTCTGTTAGCTCTCCAAATATATTCATATATATCATGTTCTACGTGTAAAAAAAAAAAAAGCTTATGAAGCATTAAAAAAGCAAAAAATTTTTTGTTAAAAAAAACAATACAATATAGATCACCCCTAATCTATGCAATAATTTATCTATCTTGCATCTAAAAAGTTAATAACTGAAAACAGAGAAAAATATGAACACTATTGAATCATGAAACATATTTTGTTATATTTTGAAATTTAAATCTTTGGAGACAGACATAGTAGGAGTTAAGTCTTCACTGAGATGTAGTACTGATTAAGGTATGGGGATTTTAAAAATAAAATGAAAATTCAAGTACAAAGGTTAAAATGTTTGAAGTTCCTGCATCTGGGATGGACCGTCACACAGTGAAAACGTGTATTGTGGTCAGACGAATCATTATTCCAGATCTTTCTTGGAAGAAAACAAAGGCTATTATAGTTAACGAAAACTAAAATCAAAACTGAAACTATTATTAAAAAAACATTTTAGTAAGCTGAAATAAAATTAACAATGCCGAAATGAAAAACTAAAAGAAACTATTCTAAGCTACTAAAGTAGTTGCAAAGACTAACTGAAATGAAATAATATACTAAAAATATTTTTAGTTTTCGTTTTTGAATAAATAATTTTGCCTTTAGTATTTAACCCTTGTAAACTTTAACTCTAAAACAGAAAGTACTGCACCATTAGCCACCTGCATATATTCATCCAGTGAACTGCGGCTAGTGACTGAGAGTGGGTGTTCACACAGCATTTGCAGAGACAGAGCAAGCTTGAAGAGTGTGAAACAGAAAGTGATTTACTGTGCCACCTATAGTTACATTTTAATATACAAGAAGCGCAATTCAAACGTCTGAAATCAGAATGTGCTGGTCAACTAAACCTATACAATATAGACAGAAAAATCACAAGTGATTAACATTTCAGTTTATTTCTCAGGTGCCTGTGTTTTGTTGACAATAATTCACCTTCCACTTCGCAACAGAAGTAATCATTTTGAAAATAAAACCGCACTGACAGACTGATGGTCAACATGCAGGATCAGCATATTGTTGCTCACCAATCACTTTTGCTTTAAAGCTGTTGTATGAAATGTATGTACAAATATTGTAAAATTCCTTAGTTGGCAATGTCGCTACTGAACTAAAGTTAGGTAGGTGAAGAGAGTCTGCCAACAGGTGAAAAACTAAGCACACTAATGTGTTTTTGTATTTATTCTATATTTATTAATTTTTTTTAGTTTATATTCACAGTTCAAAATACCTGATATTGTGAAATTAATCCAGTCGCAGAATTATATTTCAAAATATTGTCCCCCTCTTTTCAATTTTGCTCTCTTTCTCAAAATAGATAGGTGAAATATCAAATTCTTTTTGTTCTTAACATCAGCCATGTCATACATATTACACATACCAAGGATTTTTTCCTGCCTTGTATCCAAACCTGCTGGAGCAGGCTCCAGGCTTCATGTGATCCTGGTCTGGATAAACAGGTTTATATAATGTATATATTATTCCTAAACTCAGATGCTGTCTCTGTGATTTTGTGGCTGTCCATACACCTATTACCTGCTCTTACTCTGCTCATTAAGTGTTTACTGTTCTTATGCATGGTTTATTCAAGTCTCACTGCCTCTAACTTTGACATTACATGCTTGTGTTTCTTTGTT
This sequence comes from Polypterus senegalus, assembly GCF_016835505.1. NCBI lineage: Eukaryota > Metazoa > Chordata > Cladistia > Polypteriformes > Polypteridae > Polypterus > Polypterus senegalus. Next base: position 12,118 of record NW_024380634.1, on the reverse strand, counting down.
TCCCTTAATACAGCTAGGTGGGGTCTGCACACTAATTCATACCTAAGAATCCTGTTCTTCCTAAGCCACCATGATTTTCATGATCACACCTGTCAGAAAACAATAGAATCTAATTTATGATTTTTGATATTTTTTCTGGCCTGCTGGTAGCAAAATTCTGTCTATATATTGTATGTGCCTGAGATAGAATCAGAAATCAATATGACTGGTAAAAAATAAAGCCGATAATGGGAGATTTTTTAATTAAATTTTGAAGGCATTCATTAGGAACACATTGTCTTGTAGCGAGATATGTTGTGTCGTATAAATATTTAGAGTAAAAAAAAACAAAAACACCCTCAAACCTTAAAATGCACCTACATTTTATTACAAATTGCCCCATTGTGGCCCATATTTGTTCACCATAAATGACACAGAAAATATTTTAAAAATTACAAAATTGTTTAAATTTGTTCATATTCTGTATTTGGTTTTGATTATGCTTGTTTTAATCAGACAAAAACCAAAACCAGATAGTACACCATGTAGTGTAGCAAGGTTTTAAACTCATATCCTAACCCATTAAGTGTACAGTTCTGTCTGATTGTGATAAAAAAACTTAAAACTCCATAGTAGCTCTTTAACCATACCATGACTACTAAAACTAAAAGATATACAAATAAAATAGAAATGTCTTTGTGAAATATAAACTAAAATTAAAACTAAAAATACAAAATGAATGAAAACTAAAACTAAACTGAATTTCCAATTAAGGTCAGAAAAAATAAAGAAATAAAAACTAGTATAAAAAGGCAACACTATAATAACGTTAACACTGTGTGTTCCAGACCAAGCACAAAGAGGACAAGTCCCAAAGCCAGGGTCTGTCATGGTATGGGGTTGGGTCAGTGCCCTTAGCAACGGTAATTAATACTTTTGTGAGGGCAGCATTGATGCAGAAAAGTACAGTACATTGAGATTTTACAGCAACATATGCTGCCTTCAAGGCAACGTCTTTCCATGAAATGTTCATGCATTTTTCAACAAGACAATACAAAACCAAATTCTGCATACATTACAACGACATGACTACAGAAGAAGAGGGTACGGGTACTGGACTGGCCTGCCTGCTGTCCTGTCCTGCCCTGTCCCCAGTAGAGACGGCGTGGAGAAGTTTGAAACAAAAATGTGACGCGACCTTGTACTGTTGCACACCTTAAAGATGAGGTTATAGGAAAAAAAAAAAAAAAAATGGGACAAAACACCTGAAGCACTTCACTGTTTGGTATCTTGCCAAAACTTCTTTTAAAGTGTTTTGAGAAATATTGGGAACATTACAAAGTGATGAACATTTTACAATTCCAACATTTTTGAAAAGTGTTGCAGGCCTGAAATGTAGAAATAGATGTTTATTAACAAATGAAGTTGACCAGAGAAAACATGATATATTTTGGGTTCATACTGTCTGCAATAAAATTAAAGTCAAAGTAAATGTAAGAATAATTGTATTTTTTTGGAGGGGATTTTTTTTTAAAGCAAAAGTACAGAATAAATAAATAAACTACATATGCCCTTAATCTATTTTAATTACCAAAGTAAAAGAGCAAAAACAGTCAGGCTGAGGAAGTTAAGTTTGAATAAAAAAAACAACCGTCTGGAGCTTTATGAGGGAATAGTTGGAAATGTCTGTGATGTGGAAGTTTTCGAATGATTAACAATGAAAACCAAAGCCTAGAGCACTTGTAAACTGTGACAGTAAACATAACAATGGGCACAGCAAAATTGCATCTGGATATTGTGGTGACGATGCAGCTTCCACTTCATGCTCCTGACAAAGTCGGTAATGTCACCGGATGAGGTGGACAGTTAAGACCCAACAAAACAAGAGGATGGTGCAAAAAGGTGCAAGTGCTTTTATTAAAGACAACAAATCCAAAACATTGTGGTAGTTAACTAGACAGATACTGTCAAACGGATGATTGATGACTTTAAGCACCGCCCCAAAATATGAAAATATGAACAAGTGCAAATATGAAACTATAAAACTATGAAAATATAGTTATATTAATATTATGATTTATAAACTATAAACTTATGACACGTGGCTTTATTTTATAAACACTAGATTCAAAATTAATATTAAGAAATTAAATATACACTTATCCTGCATGCAAAGCCACACGTGTGACTTTCTAAAAAATATTTACTCCTACGCTCCAAGTTATAAACTCACCATACACGGCCTCATTTTATGAACACTAGATTCAAAATTAATATTAAGTTAAATATACACTCGTCTTGCCATCATAGCTATGCATATGTGTAACTATCTGAAAATATTCACACACCCCGCGCTAAGTTATAAACTCACGACACACACAACCTCATTTTATAAACACTTATCATGCTTTTTAGTCATGCATAGTCCTGTATAGCCGTAACTTTCTAAAAAACTCTATAAAGTGAAATATTCACTTATCTTGCTCGTAAGACAAGTCCATGCAAGTGTGCCTCTTTTTAAAAAACCGGGGGAAATTAACTTTCTTTCCCAGCCAATAGACTTCTCGAGACCCAGGAAGCTCCACCGGCCATATGCATCTTCACCATATGCGCACCAGTTTTAAAATGCAGGGAACTAAACTTTCTTTCACAGGACACTGACACCTTCGGTGTTAAACCTACAACTATTGAAACAGTTAATAGGTATTTCAAGACCCAGGAAGCCCACCCGTGCAACCACATTTGTCCACCAATTTTAAACTGTGGGAATCAAACTTTCTCTCACAGGACACGGACACCTTCGGTGTTAAACCTCAGCTGTTAAAACATTTAATAGGATGCCACATGTGGTTTTACCATTTGGCCGCCAATTTTAAAAGGTGGGAAAAGAGTCTTCATTGTTAAAACAAACAGCACGCTGCTGATAAAATATTTACCGTAACAATTCATGATTTTTTATTTAATGAAATCAGAAAATCATAGATTATTAAAGAAGATATTTATTAAACCAGCCCCACACCATTCAGCAGGGCTTGAAAATAAAGAATATAAGGTGCCTTTAAAACTCATAAGACCCTGCTCTTTGTTATGTTAACTTGAGGCTATATTTTAGCCTCGTTAATCGGTTAAATGTCAAAGCCTTTTTACATTTGGCCGCTCTGTGAACAATATTATTAGATGAAATATTTTCCACTAACGACTCTCTTATATAGCAAAATGCACAATGAACTTTAAAAGCTTGTGAGAAAAGTTATTAAAAACTTCCACGTTAAACAAAATGCCCAGCAGTTTCTCGCTGTCCATGGCACTTGATAAAAAGTTATTTATATGACGCTACTGTACTTTAGCCTCGTTAATAGGGTAAATGGCAAAATTGATCTTGTTTCATATGGTTTGCACTTATTCCCATTTATATCAACTTTAAAATACACGTGGCGTTCTAAGAAACAGCTTCACATGTAAGACGTCGGCGTTTAGCACAACGAGCTCTCGGTAAAACATAACGGGGCGCTTTTTTTCCTATTACCTAGATGTTACCCTTACAGCTTTGAGCATTTGAATGAGGCTCCTTTGCCGCTACAAAGGGCCCCCACCCCTTAGAGGAGGAACAGCAGCAACTTCGCACCTATGAGCTTTCTCCCAAACATCCAGGGTGTTTCGCTCCACCCTTCCAAGGCGGTACAGAGCATGACTTGGCTACATAAAGCGCTTTGCATCGCTAACTTTTCCAGCATTCCAAGTTTTTCTGCAGTCTTTTTAAAAAGTAGGTAATTTCGCTTTTTTTCCACAAAGGAAAAAAAAAATACTTTTGTGATTTTGTTGGTAAGTGTACATTATAAAAAAATGTGTGCTGTTAATGATCATCTCTCTTCAAACTGCTGAAATGCTATTCTTTTATAAATCCGATTACTGGTCAATTGGTTGCTCAAAAAGTGAGTCAATTCTTCTTTCGCCAGTAATTTTAAATCGAAATGTTGTTTATAAAACTGCATAGGTTTAATACTTTTAATGTCTTTAAGTATGTACAAACTTATTACTTTTTAATGGTAATGTATGTTTCATGCTGATTACTTTTTAATAGTAATGTACAAACTTATTACTTATAAGAACATTCAGGCTGGTTACTTTTTAAATGAACCGTCTTTAAGTATGTCCAAACTTTGGTCTTTATATCTTAATTGTAGAAGAATCAGAGGCCACAGGAAAACAGGAAAAGGCGCGCAAGTGAGGACTTGGATGCTGGGAGCGGTTCTCAAAATGCTGGTTTATTGCAAAATATGGTGAATAAACTTAGTTATTCTATTTGGCCCCCCAAAATGCGTACTCCACCACCCCAATATTTTAATGAATTGGAATATATTAATTGGCAAAATCAAAACATGATCCAAATGAATAATATAATAGCTACCATGAGAGTTCCTTCACCTGTTACCACTCCCATTGACTTTGACCAGCTTGGCAGCCTTTTAGAAACCCTGTGTCCAGAAGCCACCCCTGATGAAATGCAGACATTAAATAACTTGTTGGAAAGGTCTCAGCGGTCTTTGAACGAAAATGTGAATGCTCAAACAGGTCATGGTTTAACAAACACCGTGGGTTCTGTAAATGCTCAAACTTTTTTCTCTCAGAATATGGTTACGTCAGTCTCAGCTACCCCTTTGGGTACATCCGTTTCAGTTATGCCATTTGTACCCTCCACTTCCGTCTCAGTCACTGCAACCTCTGTTCCAGTCACTGTCTTCTCTGTTTCAGGACCTGTAGCTATCCCTTCTGCTTCAGTCTTGCTCCCTGAAGCTACCGCTTCTAGGCCCTCTGCTTCAGTACATTCCTCTGCTTCTGTCTCAGTCACAGCGGCATCTGCTCCAGTCACTGTATGCCCCTCCGCCCCCTCTGCTTCTGGCTATCTCTTCTGCTTCAGTCTTGCTCCCTGTAGCTACCCCTTCTAGTCCTTCTGCTTCAGTATGCCTCTCTGCCCCCTTTGCTTCTGGCTCAGTCACAGCGGCATCTGCTCAAGTCACTGTATCTTTAGGCCCTGTCTCCTCTGTTTCAGTCCCTGTAGCTACCACTTCTGGTCCCTCTGCTTCAGTATGCACCTCTGCCCCCTCTGCTTCAGTCTCGCCCCCTGTAGCTACCCCTTCTGGGCCCTCTGCTTCAGTCTTGTCCCCCGTTTCAGTCACTGCCTCCTCAGCCCTTATTGCACATCCATTTGCGGCTACCCCTTCAACCGCGCCAGTTATGTCCGGTGGTTCTGTGGTATCTAAACCCTCATTTGCTTCTACTTCAGGCACAACAGTCATGGTTGGGTCCTCTGCTGTCTCTAGTGATGACGGTCAGAGCATTTTTCAGCAGATCGACAGACCGGCTTTTAATCATACCGAAATAAGACACCCCTTGAATTTCGGACGCCTATGAACTAGAGTCTTACGAGGAGGTATTTAACAGCATTCATGAGACGCTGCAAAGAATTCTGGATAGATTTTCAGGTACTTTAAACACACAAGATGTTGTACAGTTAGAATTGCGTGCTGATTCCTTACCTATCAGCGTTTTTATACAGATGACTGGCTCTAATATTAATGTAGACGATTTTATTCAGCATATAGAGAATCTTCTTCAGAGTCACACGAGTGCGTTAGATGAGTCTCTGATGTTAGTCATACAGATTGTTCGGTCACCTAGTGGTGGCGCTAGTGGCACTCGCAAGGTATCAGCTCTACTCAATCATGAAATAGTTAGAAAAAAAAAAAAGAGACATTTAATTATTTCTTATAATTATGGTAATCAGCTCTGTTTTGCCTTTTGTCTGCTTACCCTAACGGAAGACCGGTACAGGCAAAACCCACAGTTATGCATGCGTGAAGCGGCCAACCTTCAGACCAGAGCTGGATTATCTGAGCATGAAAAAGTATCCTTTGTGGACATTCATAAATTTGAAAACTTGAAGTATTTGCTTGAAAATGGTGTGAACCCTCGTGTTACCACTCAAGGAAATAAGTTGATGTGTTTCACAGATGATGGTTTAAAATTTTATAGATTCTTTCAATTTTTTTTACAATGAAATTGAGTGCCATGCCTAAAAGCCATGGAGTTTGAAGCCACAAAAGGTTATTACCCTCATTTCTTCAATACGGCTGAAAATCAGAATTATAATCGGCCCCTACCCTGAGCCTGAATGCTACGGCGTCCAGAGCATGATGACCAAAGAAAAAGAAGAATTTTTTACCTGGTATGAGAGTGTCAAACATGGCGTTTTTAATTTTAAAGAGGAGATGGCTTTTTATTGTAAAAATGACATCGAAATTCTTAGAATGACCCTGGCCTCTCTATGTATGGCCACGTATAGGTAATACTGTATGCCTCCAAAGTCTATCAGTATGATTCCTTCTGACCATTACAATAGTAGTCAAAAAAACTATTCAAACACATTAATTCAACGGTTATTGTATCTCTGCGAAACAGAAAAGTTGAACATTCGGCACGCTCTAAACCTTGGGGAGGTAAAGAAGGGTTCCTTTTATCTTGACGGCTATGCCAGAGTTAAAGGTATTCTGACTGCCTTTGAATTTGCTGGTTGTTTTATCATGGCTGTCCAAAATTTTATGATTTAAACAGTACCCATCTTTTAACCGACATGACTTGTGCAGTTATGTACCAAAAGTTTATGCGAAATTGGAAATACTTAGGACAAAATTTAATCAAGGAGCATTCTTGGGAGATGATGAAAAAACAAGACCTCAGGCTACAAACTTTCTTAAAACACTGATTTCCCTCAGGGTATAAAACCGAGGGACTTGTTGTTCGGCGGCCGTACCAACGTCATAAAATTGTACCACAAGGCCGCGGGCACCAAACAGATTCACTATTATGATTTCACTAGCTTGTACCAGTTTGTGATTAAAACAAAAAAATTTACCCAGTTGGTCATCCCACTATCATTTTTTAGCAGTTTGGCGATCTCGGGCAGTATTTTGGATTAATTAAAGCCACCGTCCAGCCTCTATGTGGTCTCAATTTTCCAGTCCTGCCTGTCAAGTTTTGCGGGAAATTAATTTTCACCCTCTATCGCACCTGTGCAGAGACAAAAGTTCAGACTGTGGACTGTCGTCACACAGAGGATGAGAGAGCTTTAACCGGTACTTTGTGCAGTGTGGAAATAGCAAAGGTTGTTGACAAAGGTTATAAAGTTTCTAAAGTATACGAGATTTGGCATTACCCCAAACGTAGTGAGTTATTCTCGGACTATATCAAGCTTCATCTAAAAGGCAAGCAGGAGGCATCGGGTTATCCTGCCTGGTGTACGAATGAGGCTTCCCGAGACTGGTATATTTTAGATTATCATCAGAAGGAAGGTGTACAATTGGACCGTGATAACATCGCCCTAAATCCAGCTAAGAGACAGATTTCAAAGTTGTTTTTAAATTCTCTTTGGGGTAAACTTGGGCAAAAACCTCTCCATCTCACTACTAGCTTAGTTAAGGACGGTGAGGAATTCTTGCAATATATTTTCTCCAAACAGTATAATGTTTCTTATTTTGAATTTATCGGCGATGAGATTGCTCAAATACAATGAAAGTATGCCGATGAAAAGCATACCCTACCTGGTAGCGTTAATGTTGTCATTGCTGCTTTCACCACTGCCTATGCCTGGTTAGAGTTGTACGATTTATTAGACAGTCTGGAGGAAACGATGTTGTACCACGACACCAACTGTCATTTTTGCTTCTCAACCTGGCCAGTACAATCCTCCTCTGGGTGACTATTTAGGAGAGCTCACCACTGAGTTAAATCCTGGTGATTATATTACAGAATTTGAATCAGGCGGTCCAAAGACGTATGGGTATAAAACAGCACAAGGCAAAACCCGTATGAAGGTAAAAGGTATCACCATCAATCACGAAACCAGTAAAGTTGTAAACATCGAGTTACTAACCCACCTAGTTCAGAATTTTGTGACGTCTCATGAAGCCCCTCCTCAAGAGTTACTGGTTCACGGTAAGCAGATCCATCAAAATAAAAAATGTTTCACTTTAGAAGACAGACCACTCAGGAAGAAATTCAGAGTGGTGTATAACAAGAGGGTTCTCCTAAAAGACCTTATGGCTACCAAAAGAGATTGACACACACCTTCAACACCCCTTCACTAAAATTATCTCGGGTCCCTCTTGATCTGATTACTTCCTATTATGTGAAAAAATTATTACAACATTTGAATCACATTGTATCTCAACCTTTTCAAAATCTAATTAGGTTTTATAGTTGCTGGCAGAAAATGTATGATGAGCGATCGGCTAAATTTCAGCAATTAAAATTTATTCAGGGGCTCCCAAAGTCTATATGCGACGACGAACTGCTCCCTCCGGAGAAAATAAATTTGGTCATTATAGATGATCTGATGGAATCGGCTAGTGAAAGCCAGGAAATAGAAAAAGCTTTCACAAAATATACTCATCATCTGAATCTGTCGATCATTTACTTGGTTCAAAATTTATTCTTTCAAGGAAAGAAAAGCCGAACGATTAAACTTAACGCCAATTATATTACACCTTTTAAAAACCTTAGGGACAAATTGCAGACTACTACCTTGGCCCGCCAAATGTATCTGGGGCGTGTTAAGTTCTTTTTGGAAGCTTTCAAGATGCTACAAAATTACCATACGGCTATCTCTTAGTGGATTTGAAGGCACAGACCCACGATGAACTGCAATTAAGAACAGGGCTGTTTTCCGCCAGATTGGCCGGTCATATACACCGTGAAAAGATAAAAGAAGCTGTTCCGAGTCAAAGTTACATATTCTGTCAGCATGTCGGCCAGAATAAGTAGAAACCTACAGCCTCTCAAGGCCTTACTCCGTTGCTCTTGTCGCCGAAATAAAATTCTTATAAACGCCTCTTCTGATGATTTAATTAATGCTTTGTCCGAAATAGCCTGTAATACTTTAAAAGGTAATATACCTCTTTCACCCAAACAGCTTAAGCAACTCAAGAAGCATAAAACAGCAGTCAGAAAAATAAGTGACAGAAAACTAACCTTAAAAAAAAAAAAAAGCTATTTTGAACCAGAAAGGAGGCTTTTTTGGGGGCTCTTAAGTGTCGCCAAGTGTGGACAAGGAAATGAGAAATGTCCTGCAACGCAGTGATATAGGGGCTGACAAGAAGGTGAAACTTTACATATCTATTTTGCAGAAATATCTGACGCTAGTTAAAAAGGGCAATAAAGAAACTAGCAGTCTGACCCTCGTATTACCAAAGGAAGAAAATGTCGGGGGATGTTAGAACAGTCAATGTGTCTAAGGACAGAGTTTAGCAAGAGGTTTTGAGAAGCACGCCTGTAAAAGCAAAGAAAAATGCTGAATGTGTTTTACATAAAAGTCTGTCAATCCCAATCACGCGTTTTGGAATAATTGTGGAGAGCTGCTGTTAGAAGGTAAACCTTTGGTCGGTTCCAACATGGTGGATTTGGTACGTAATCTGACGGCTTCTTATACAATACCTCAGCATCGGAAACCACGTGGTTGGAAGGAATTTGTAAATGCCATGGCTGGTTTGGACATTCCATTTTCTGTCGTACCGAATGATGAAACACGAGAACTCCTTGAAAGTTTTAAGCCACCCGCAGCCCCCCTCCCTGTTCAAACTGAACTTATCCCCTACCGACGGAAACCGAGAAAAAAAAGACTGGAATGAATTGCTTATTAATTTGTAAAATTGTTTGTTTATTAAATGCAATTTTATCTCATTACAGAGTGTCGTCATCCTTTAACCGTCTATTGAAATATTTATATTTCTCTGATCTTTGCACGCAAGAGTACTGATAAAAGCAGCATCCCGGTGAAGGAAGCCAGGAACAAACAAATTTAGAGACCATAGCGTCATTATCGTTCATGTCCTCAGAATACTTTATTACAGAGGTGTACGGGAGACCTATTCCTCTCTGATGCAGATAGAAGAGGCAGTGTTGACCGCATTTGTCAGAGAACCAACTTTGAGCTGCTGGTTGTTGTAAATTATTTGTTTACAGTTTTTGCTTAAGAAACGGTAAATGTCATTCAGGAAGTAGATAAAGTCCGGAGAATTTCCATAGGAATCAAAAAACTCTCCATTTCCGTCTTCTGTGAGGTAAATCCCCAGCCAGTGTTCTCCGGGTTGGGTTTAATGGCGAGTATTCACTACAAACATGGCCAGCACGCCGTTATTTTCGGTAGATGGTCACACGCCAGCACACCGCGGAAATATCTTTCGGTGTAGGGATCTTGGGACAGTAGTTCTGTTAATTGTTTTGTATTCATGGCGTTTATTACTAGTCATACAGAACATTACCTCTCTGGTTGATTTCAGTGATGTTGTCAAAGACCGCATATACTATTAGATTGACGGTTCGAGGGAGAGGGATGCGGAAGCATAATTCAAATCTCATGTTTCCAGTTTTAACTAATGAAAAATGATCGCCACATTCTTGATCGAGGGTTAGATCAAAAGCGAAAAGAGTATATCCCTGCTAGAACTCTGAATGGCTGATAGTCAGAGCTGGATCCTTCAAATGCTTACCAGTGGCCAATACCAGGTTATAGTATTCTCTGGCACTGTTGCCACTTGCAAAGTCTGGTTGAAAAGGTTTGGCCGGAATCTGTTCCCCGTCTATGTACAGAGCCAGGAACTCTACATAATTATGTTTGAAATTGAACTGATTCCGTGTAGAAGATTCCGAAAAGGCATGATTATCCACAATGCCAATCACCACATACTTTGGTAGTTGAGAAAACCTGTTTCTGGGTCGATTGCATACTCTGATTCCTGCGGGCATACTGAATACTTTCATATTCACCCTTTCCACAGGGTATTTAGCATTGGCTGATCTAAGGGCCTGAGCGTGCCTTAATTTCACAGCCGGTGAAACTTTTTTTTTTTGTTTTTTACAAACAGGAAGGCTGATGTTATGATTACTTTGTAACATTCGGCATCACCAGACATTAAGCAAAACTCATCTTTGTTCCGAACCATTTTAATCTTCACGTCTATGCCATTCAATATTAGTTTTTCCTGGAAAAAGAGATCTGTATGTATGTGCCCCAGAAATTCAACAGTCCTGCTACTAGCCATATAGGCGCATCTTTTATTATCTTTTTATTATCTTTTATTGTAGCAGACTGAGAATGAAGAGTCTCCTGGCTATAATTTAGCAGGGATTCTAAGACAGCTCTGTAAGGATAACAATTTGAACTCTGCGATATTAGGTGTTCCCCCAGGGTAACATCGACTTGTGAAAACAAACTGGCTATAGGGTAGTTGACAAATCTGACCTTTGCCCCGGCAGGTATGTTAGTCCCGTCAGCGTTCACTCTCTTTCCCCTTAGGTGTAGAAGAGTGTTATTCAAGTCAAGATAATCTTCCCCATTTCCGGCTATGAGAAATTCTACCAGAGCTACTTCAGAGTGGGCTGAGATAGGTGGGACTTCAACGTATATACTTTTATCTACACTCGTTTGAGTGAAAGGCACAGTAAACAGGTCCAGTTCAGATTTGACACACTCTGCGGATATTCTGTGTACGAAAGCCATCTTCTCTTAAAAAATGTCTCCCTTCTTTTTGCTTGCTTTAGTCTTGTTCCTCTTCTGACGACGTTTAGAAAATTATGTAAAAATAGTGCGCTTTGCCTTTGTAGCTGGCAGGGCCTCACGCAACCCCGGTGGTCTCTTGCGTTTTGTCTGTCTTTGTCATGACCATCAAGCCCGCTCCCTCCTGCTTTTCTCGGACTCCACCAGCCACACTGGATATAGTCCCGGTGATCACATTTTTTTACAATATTTTTAGCAGCGGATTCGATATGTGGTTTTGTGATGTCAAAGCCTTTTTTTCAGGAGAGGTAAAGCTCTTCTAAACAACCCTCGAAATATACCACCAATCCCCCCCACCATACATTACAGGGGATCCAAAGAATCCCAATAATCCGTTACCCGCTTGGGTCTGATAATATTGGATGTAAGGTGTCGGGTCCTGGTAAGATCTCATTGTTTCAGTCGTCCATACAATGCCTGACGGGTCTGAAATGCAACTTCACCATCACCTTACCAAACTAAAATGGCACGTTTTTGTTCTGGTCCGTCTTTATTTCAATAGTCACTGTGTCAAAAATGATTCTTGCT
>NW_024380633.1:0-15030 GCF_016835505.1 Polypterus senegalus | reverse complement strand
GTAAAATCACAAAAAATGAAACTAAAACTATCTTCGCCTAAATGCTAACAAAAAAGACATACAAAACATTTATCAAGTTATATGCAAAATCTTACATCACAACACTCCACCCCGATGAATGTTTTGTACAATGTCTTTATAAACAATGTTTTAAATTGTCTAAAGAGTCTGATGCATAACTTGTGCATTGATTTGCAGTATTGCTCTCCCAGTGTTAAAAGTTGTCCGTGACCATTTAGTCCATTACATATCTTCTTTATTTCAAAGGCAATCTGAAGAACTAGAAAGCGCTCCTGATGACTTGTATCTGCTCCGCTTCCTTCAATTGTTTCTTTAGCTTTCTGCAGTCTACATATGTCATCAGATCTGATGGTTCAAAATGAGACAAGTCCACACCTTTCACTAAACTAGCCCACTACAATTTAGTCCGTTGTGAATTCTAAGCTGTACTTGTTCTCTGTCTAACTGCTAATTAAAACCCTGTCCCAAACTATCTGTTTAAGCATATGCAGCTGTACAATTAACATCAAAATTTGAAAGGTAACATGCCACAGGTGCCAGTACAACCACTTCTGCCCAAGTGACAGCACATGTGCCACTGCATAAACTGTTCACAAACCAACATTTGTGGGTTGATTTAGTTGCCTCTTGTGATTTCCTACCCATGGTGCAACTCTTGACTGCCATCAGCCTTTACCAGTATAGGCTGGCATCACCACCCTGAGACATCAAAGCTATGCAACTCTCATCATTCCCTCCGAGGCCACCCCTAGAGTTGTTTGCTCACCATATGCATACTCGTTGTGCTAAACACCTCGGTTCAGAATTAGCCCACTGGTCCTGTGCCTGTACCACAGCCGACAATCTCAGCATAGCTTCCAGTATTTTCCCAATTAGACTATACCTAAACATCGGAACCCATATGACTTGAAATGTACCAGCTGCACCTGCTTTCCTGAAAGTTCACCAATTTGCTCAGTATACCGCCTTTAATAATCATATTAATTATATTAACTCTTTGAGGCTGAATATTTTTCAAAACATATTTTCTGAAAAGCAGTGGTTTCACACAGAAATCAACATAAACGCCTGTTGCTGCATGCTGCGCTGCCAGTTTGCCAAGAATGTGCAGCAGACTTGCTGCCAAGCTGTCTTTGCATGGCTGGAGTGGCAGCGCAGCAGCAGTCACAGTCGCAGTGCATTGCAATCTGGTTTCTACCTTTTACCATTGTTAAGTGGCAGTCCTCTTGGCAAACATTGGCGTAGGCATGTCGGCTACTTGATTAGCTCGAGACCAGTCAGCTGAAGCTGGAACCTCACATTCGTTTTCAATCACTTGTATCAAAATCTGAATCTGACAAGTCATAGTCCAGTTCAGAGATAAAAGGCAAAACGTCGCCACGGAGTATTTTGCTTTGACGTATTCACTTTGATCTCTGCCAGATGTCAGTACCATTTTTGCCGTTGTTTGTGCCTTGCTACTCATACAAGCGCAGGAAATCTCGGTCAAACCAATGAATCTAACTTTCCTTCTAGCAACGAGAGTCCAACTAAAACATAACGGTTGGTTTTGCTGCAGTTCACATTTGATTACCATCGCAACTCCTTGTTTTGACAAAAGTCGACATCGGCCCTGAAAGAGTTAATTATCCCACTTAATTAATTAATACCCAGAATGTATACTTTATAAGCCCAAAATGAATCCCCTTATTTTGGCATTCCTAACTGGTTTGTTCAGTTTCCACCCTTGAATATAAATTTGCTGCAGTAATGAACAAACCTTTCCTTTTAAACTATAGCTATTCTGACTAGCCTTATTATTGCATGACTTGTGGACTTGTTACTCATTTAAACCCCAGTAAGTGTCTTTTTCTTGTGGTCTCTTCAGTTTTTCTTCATTTCTTTGTCTTTGTCTTTGCTTGTTGTCTTTCCTTCTTTATTTTTTTTTCATTCCGCTATGTAGGCAGGTCTGCAAAATGGAAAGTGACAAAGCAGTTTCTGTCCATCTAATTTTCTTGGTTGTCGACCTGGTGCCAACACTCAAAATTTGCTTCTAGGCATTCATTGGAACAGTTTGGCCACTACGGCCACTCTGCTCCAATGTGCTAATGGTAACCCAATCTCCTGCATGAATTTTACTCTGCTAATTGCCTTCACTATTTATTACCTGCACCTACCCAAAGTCCATAAAACCTTACAATAGAAGTAGCACTTTTACAAAAGGCCAGAAAATTGAAACAGAAATAATTGTTTTCCCTTTCCTGTCTTCCTGCACTACCCTTCTATTTTTTTTTATTGCCTGTGTGTCCTTTTTTATTTTATGGTAACTGCTACCTGAAAGTGTGGGCTAAAACATCTCCAAAATCCAAGTGCCAGATCCAGCATCTCTTCTAAAACTGACCTGTGCTCTTTACTAAAGACCAGCTCCCTTTTCTCCATTTTATTGCATGGAGATTCATAGGTTGTCTTTTTAAACTGGTCAGTCAGGTTTCGAATTACTGAACCTAAGTGTGTGTGCTTTTTAATTACTGCTGGCCCTAGCACAGCTGTTAGGACCCTCACACCCCTGTGCATTCCTGACTTGCTGACTGAGCTTCCTGCTGCAACATCCCCCATCCTTTGTTCTTTGTCTTGTCCTGATCCATTCAAACCAAATCCTAAACTGGTGCACTTTCTTTCCAACTCAGCCATTCTTGCACTAGTACATTCAAACCTTTCACACACAAGCACTTGAATCCCTTTCATTTCCATTGTTCCTTGTTTAAATTCCAAACTTTCTTTACTCAGTATCCTTAAGCCATTATCCATTTCATGCCCTCTAGTCAACAATTGCCATTCACACTCACCAGCTTCTCTGCCTTCTATCTGATCTCTTTGTCCTAAATCAGATTTCAGTGCAGCACTGGTTACCTTTCCTAACAGTGGTGAAATATCTATGGGTGTAGCATGTTCTTTAAATACTGGACAGACCTCAGAATTACCTGGAGATTGTGGTGTAGTGGAGAATAATGGAAGAAAACATCCTTGCTGTTTTCCCTTCCTTTCATCTGTCTCCTTTTCCTCACACTCGCATTCTCACTCTTTATCTGAGCACTCATCTGTCTCATGTAAGTCATCCACCCATGTTTTAGGGTTCCACTCTGATCTGGTTACTATTGCCATAGCTTCCATCATGGGTGGTTTACATTTCTTTTTCCACTGCTTTCACTGCTTTCCACTTCAGCAGTGGGTGTTCTACATGCTAACATTTCACAATTATCACACCAACTGTTAAATCTTTCAAAACTCTCACACAACATTCCATTTTCACTTTCATTCACTTTGCTATTTTCTTCCTTATCATGATCTTCCTTATTACCAATAAACAAGCTAGTAAACCTCTTATAACAGCAGCTGTCTTCTTTAAACCTGATCTTTGTTTTCTTGCTTTTAATCCTTCCAGCCCCCTTCCATTTTGTGGCACACTCAGCTCAGCTTCTGCTTTCTCTACCTGAACTAGAAGTTTCCTAGCTTTAGCCTGCTTCCCTCTGCCACTCCACTGGAAGATGGCTGACTTTAAAATGAACTTGGGCATTTCTGAGTCTACAATTTTACTCTAATACAATTTGCCACCTTCGTTATGGGTTGGCCTAAGCAAACATACATATACATACACAAACATCCTAAACGAATAAGTACCATATGAATGACGAATGCATGTCCCATCACTCCCTAGCACTTTAACCACTTAAATGTCGTATGAATGAGACATGCATCTTTCACCACTCCCTAGAACTTTAATTAGGGACTCACTACCACCAGTACTAACCAAACATGCGGGTGTCCTTGTGATACGCATGAAGTCTCTACACTTTGTTGGTTATATTCCATTCAGCAACCAAACAATGTTTTACTTCCACTGCATTTGTACACCGGGTGCCCTAAAATTCACATACATAAACAAACACATATAAATCAACAGTATTTGCAAACAGGGTGCAAAACATGGTTACCCCAAAATCCTGCTGACTACACCAATTGTTTTATCTTGGTAAAGTAATATATATATTGCTCTACTTTCCCCTATTGTATTATTAATATTTAGCCTTAGAATGCCTAATTTCACAGACTTACCTCTGTATATAACATATCCCCACATTCCCTTCTATATCTATAACCTCAGGCAATTAGATGTAGTAAAAAGACAAGCAGGAGTTAAGTTAAAATAATGTATTACTGATAATATTCATAAATAATAACAAAATGCAAAGTACATTTGAATATTGGCAACCATACAACCTGATAAAATGGTGATGTGTAATTCAGGTGGCACACAGACTTGCAGTTACTTAAAATGTCTCTAGTTAAGAAAGACATCATTGGCTCAGCTTTCTTTAGAACAGTCCTCAAGCCTGTCTCAATATAGCTTAAGCTGTGCTCTTCATTGTGCTGTTCTTATCAGTTCATGGTGTGATGGTCTTCATCAGTTGTTAACAAGAGAAAGATACTTCTACATCATCACAGGTTAGCAAGAGAGATGCTTCTTTCATCATATGTTGGTTAGTAAGAGATGCTTCTTTCAGATGTTAGTAAGAGAGAATGTGGTTGAGCAAGCAAATTTATAGGTTTTTTGTCCAACCCCTACAGCCAATCCAGACAGCCATATCTCAGACCAATGGGGGAAATAGTACATCTTAACACCTGCAACCCCCCAAGACCATATGTTAAGCTAACCTGGCTTTGTGTGGGGGATGAGAGAAAGACTTTAGCAAAGAAATACTCATCAAACTGGTTTAAAGACACATCCCCCAAATCCTGTAGTAAAATCACAAAGTACAGTGCATAAACAAGGGGTTTGGGGCAAACACGAATACTCTCACAAAAGTAACACTAAATTACATTGCTTCGCCTAAATTACAAATAAAGACATACAAAACATTTATCAAGTTATATGCAAAATCTAACATGACAAGCGGCTCTCCTCTACACAGCTTCAAGTGCTGCTATGTCTTTTTTGTAGCTTGGTGACCAGAACTACACATTATACTTCACAGGTGGTCTCACTAGTCCATTATATAGTCTAAACACAATGCAACTTAATTTACACTCTACAGTTTTAACAATATAACCTATTTGCCTTTCTGATAGCTTCTGCATGTTGCTTAGATGACTAAAATGTTGCATCAACACAAACCTCTAAATGCTTTTTCAAGGTTGCTTCCTTTAGAGCAGTGTCTCCCATCTTGTATCTATACTAATAAAAGGCAAAGCCCTCACTCACTCACTCACTCACTCACTCACTCACTCACTCACTCACTTACTCACTCCTCACTCACTCACTCACTCATCACTAATTCTCCAACTTCCGTGTGGGTGGAAGGCTGAAATTTGGCAGGTTCATTCCTTACAGCTTCCTTACAAAAGTTGGGCAGGTTTCATTCGAAATTCTAGCGTAATGGTCATAACTGGAAGCTGTTTTCTCCATTTACTGTAATGGAGATGAGCTTGAACGCCGTGGGCGGAGTTTAGTGTGACATCATCACGCCTCACCGTAATCACGCGTACATAGAAAATCAGGAAGACCTCCAAAAGCGCTGAAGAAAACATGCATTATATAATTGAGAAGGCAGCGAAACAATAAGAAGCGGCGGTGACATATACAACCATATTGATGAGTTCTGCTACTTGGAAACAAAGCACGATGTAAACCTACACTTTAAATTAAGTTCATAGACAGGCTGCGCTGGCGTTTGTAATTTAGTGCCTGCCCATATAAGGCCGTCCGTCAGCGGCAATCCAATAGCAAACTCCCACTAAATATTCACGGGTTAAGGACTGTGCTTATGCAGAGGAAGATGAGATGGTCAGCGTGGTGTTTGGCACAAACTCAGCGAAACTGCGAGAGAAAGTTTTAAGTGCCAGGACTAAGGTAACATTAAATACAGCCATGGACATAGCGAGATGGCACCAGCACAGCTGGGAACTTGATGCATGTACACCGG
This sequence comes from Polypterus senegalus, assembly GCF_016835505.1. NCBI lineage: Eukaryota > Metazoa > Chordata > Cladistia > Polypteriformes > Polypteridae > Polypterus > Polypterus senegalus. Next base: position 9,049 of record NW_024380633.1, on the reverse strand, counting down.
CGACTCACGTGAACTGGCGCGTGCACAGATAAAAGCAACAGTTCCAAGAGCTGAACAAAACCAATTACACAATTGAAAAGGCAGCAAAAATATGAAGCGTCTGATACATACAAGCATATTCATAAATGCAGCTACTGTGGAAACAAAGCACCGCGTTGGAAAAAGTCAATGTCCGCTAAAGGAAGACAGTGTAAAAAACCGTGCATGCAGTGTGTCAGGTCTCGGATAAAGAAGAAGCGAGCTGTTTATTGATGCAGTAAGAAAAAATCGATGAATGAAACCTGTCATCTTTACAGCGATTGACAAACCACGGAATGTAACTTGAACACAACACATCCTACAAATACGAACCTGATTGAAAGAAATAATGATAATCAAATCATTGATGACAGCAACACTCAGTAACACTCACAAAACAAATACTGTATATTGACAGTCATGTTACGTTATTTTTAAAATGTTCCCTTTTCTTTTCTAGCTTTTTAACACACTACTTCTCGCTGCTGATCGCGGGTATATATATATGTATATATATATCGATCTACATACTCGAATAATGGATACTTTATTCGCCATCAATGATTGTTTTGGTAAAGCCATACTCAGTGTATTCATTAGATGAACGGTAAAAAGTAAGGCGAGGAGGATGACTTATTGAGGCATGCAGGCTGTAGTCGCGCGTCAACTCTATCTGAATTGCGATCACATTTGAAAAAATATATCTTTTCAAGTTCTATTTAGTCCATATGTGTCAAACTCAAGGGCACGGGCCACATCCGGCCCGTGTAATTATATCCGAGCCAGCGAGATCATTTTATATACTGTATTATTGTTATTAATGGCCGGGTATATGAAGCTGGTAACACAATAAACTACAGATCCCATAATGCAGCGCTTCAGCTGCCTTGCGAACACTTACGCGTTAATCAAGTGTAGCTTATGATGCTGCAAGTTATTGCGAAGCTAGCTCACACGATGCTGAAGAGAAAGTTGATTCTGAAAATAGAGCCTTTAAAAACCGATGGGAGGCTGAGTATATGTTTACTGAACCCGTGTGTCTCATTTGTGGAGCTAATGTGGCTGTAATTACAGAATTTAATCTAAGGCACTATGAGACAAAACATCAGGGAGTTCTGTGTTGTGGAGATTCTCAGGATGGATTGCAGGTGCTCATCAGTGAGGCTGAAAGACCTGAATGCAATGCAGAAGATACAGAAAGCAGAAGAATTAAATAAGAATCTGACACTTCAGCGGACGTTTTACCCGTGCACAATCACAAAGTGATTTCAAGTGAAGTTGCTTTTATGGGAGACACAAATGCAGTGCAGTGCAACTTTCCTGTTGCCAAGTAATGTTAAACCAAGTCGTCACTCACGGTGTTCCCAAATCGCACTTTGCTGATAAACTGGCGCACTGAGTTTGCACGGCGCTTTGGTGACTTTGAAGAACAAAAAGTCCGTCTACATGCGGCTCGAACCTTGTGCATGTTTGGTAGCACATATCTGTGTGAGAAGCTCTTCTCAGTGATAAAGACTAACAAAACAGCACACAGAAGTCGCCTCACTGATGAGCACCTGCAATCCATCCTGAGAATCTCCACAACACAGAACCTCACACCAAACATAAACGAACCTGTTGCCAAAAATAGATGCCAGGCGTCCAGCTCTAAAATGACATATGAGCAAAGACAACTGAATGATTTGATTTGTTATTGCTGAAAGGAACACATTTTATTTATATTTCCAGGTTTTGTTATGCAGCATGTTCATATTTGAATTTGTATAATTTTGAAAGGATATATTTTTATGGAGAGCAAAATCTTTTGGGATATTTAAAATCTAAGTTTATTTTTATATAAATTTACATAAGAGTAAAGAAATTTGAATGTTTGTTCTTTTAAGTTATTTAAGGTTTGAGTTGATTTATTCACGAATAATATTCCTGTCTGTTTTTACCATTCCTACCAAAGATATTTCTGTCGACTAAATAAAAATTCCTTCTATTTAAAATTTAAATAGAACTTGAACAAATCTGATAGTTCATAATATCCACGCAGACTTACGTAAGGCGGGGAGTTATCCGTTTTAACAAGCAGCGTATTGCACTGATCTGAAATAGCTGTGTGTGTATATATGTAGATATGTATGTATATGTATATATATGTTTATATATATGTGTATATGTATAGATATATATATATATATATATTATGTGTGTGTGTGTGTATATATATATATATATATATATATATATATATATATATATATATACAGCAACACTCATCACTCACAACAGTGACAAAACAATTACATTGACAATCATGTTACGTTATTTTCAAAATGTTTCCTTTTCTTTTCATTGCTTCTTCAACATACTTCTCCGCTCCTGAGCCTTGAGTATTTTACTAGTTTACTATATAACTGATGTGCCTTTTGCATATATGTGGCACTTTTATATGTTAAACTGCATTTTCCAAATGCTCACCCAGATCTGAAGATTGTCTTGTTCAGGGTTTCTGATGCCACCTTAGCATCTTCCATGCCTCCAGTTTTAGTATTATGTGTGAATTTCACGGTTTACTAACTGTAAGTCTTTGTCATTAATACATATCAAAAAGTAGCGTTCAAAAAGACAGACCATGGGGAATTCCACTGATGACCTTACTCCACGTGGAGCATTCTCCCAACTGTACTCTTTGACTAACCAACCTGATATCCAGTTTTGTTGTCACCTCTGATGCCTACAGCTTCTAGTTTCAAGTAATCTTTGGTATAGGATTGTACACAAAGGCTTTTTTTGAAAGTCTAAGTAAAATATATGTTGCTTTCTTTGCTTTTGTCAACTATTGCAGTATTTTGTTCAAAACAAGTTAAAAGACTGGTTTGGAAACCAATGCTGTATGTTATTTATTATACTATACTCTAATTTATTTATTATTATCATTTCCATAATTTTTCATGGCAAGAGGAAGAGTGGAAGTGAACAAGAGAGAAAAGAAGAAAGAAGGATTATTATTTGAGTATTTGATGCCTATTTTACTGTATAAAGTGGGAAATGAAACAAAATCGCTTCCCAGTCTTAATAAATCGTGTTGTGTTCTGAGCTTGGGCTCTGTATCTCTTATGTCCAAGGTTTGGGAGTTGTATGCCCCTGGTGCCCACACGAGAAAAGAAATTGATAAGACATTTATTAACAGTTATTATTTAAATGTGAATTATTCCTTTGCACCCCCACCATAACCTATTGTCTATGGAGGAGGAGCAAATGCTTTTAGATTCGTCAAACATTTTGGTCTCTGGTCCCTGATACCAAAAACATTGATATCTTAATGATGGGTATGTGTCTATCTGTGCGTTGTTGAAGCAGTACTACTGGAGAAGAACTCTATTTCCCAGCAGCTCAAGGGAGTACCTGCATAGGTTGGCTGAAACGGAAGCAGGGGCTGATGGGGACGAAAGAGGCCAGCAGGGGAAGTTGAAAAGGGGCTGGTGGAGCAACAGGATATTGGTGTTTTTGTTTATCCTGTCCAATGTGTTATATGAAAAGTCAATTGGTCTCTTGATCGTTTCCCATTAGAATGAATGGACTGTCTCATGCCTGCCTGTCGTGTGTATGGTGGGGATTAATCATTGTGCGTCTTCAAAAGCAGTGCTCCTGCAAATCTCATCCTTGCCATCAGGACTACCGGTAGAACTGTTTCACTCATTTATTATGGAAGCTGTTGTCAGGAGTTGTCATCTTCATGAAACCATTTCATTAGCTTTTGCTGTATTGGACTGTATAAGGGCTGACGTTGTCGTGGCGTTTATTGTTGTGGTTTATTGCTATGTTACAACTGTATCTTTGAAGGAAGAGGAGGTTTGTCTGATTATTGTTGTTGTTATTATTGGGTTCTCATTTAATACATTATTTATTCATTTGTTGGTTTTGTGTTGTGGACACTTTTTCTATAGTGTCGTTTCTTGTGACTGAAGACAGAGATATAATTAAAGTTAGTAAAAATCTTTTATTAATACACACCAGGCAAAGGTAGTTTGACAGAGAAGCACAGTCCTAGGACACCTGCCCTTCATCTGCTGAGGGTGGTGTCCCAAATCTTTATAAGAGCCTTTGTCTTATGACTTTAGTTGCACAAGAATTTCAAACCGTTACATCTTACAATATTTTGCTTGGATCAGCATTTACCACATCCTTTAAGTTCATCAGTTGGTCACTTGTGGTTTTTTGTTCGTTAGGAGAAACAAGAAGTTGCACTTGCACTATAGACAAAACAAGTTCTGCGTGGCTTTGTCATGTACACCAGATTGATCAAACTGATCAAACTATTTATTATTTTTCCACATTCCCCCCTTTTGAACAATCTGGGTATGACAAGGAATAATGGAAAGTTAGACAGCGGAGGTAAAAGTGGGGAAGGAGGAGGGGAGGGGGAAGGGATGAGGAAACTGAAGAAGCAAATTGGAGTATCACGTTCTTATGTAGCATATAGGCCTTGGCCATAGAAGCAGTGAAATATTTGGATATTATATAGCGAATAAGAGGAATAATGCAGCAGCCAACAAGGAAAGAACAATGAATACTACTGCCAAAGAAATAAGCGGTGACTTTAGCCATTGGCCCCAGGACCCCAAAGTGGACGTAAACCAGTGATCCCAAGGGTTAGGGATGCCAGAGTTAGCGGCAAGTTCATTAGAAAGGGCAGTGAGACCGGCCATCAGGAGCAGTATTATTAGGGAATGTAGGTGCAAGCAAGTGTCTTCAAACATTGCACAGACACCACCTTTTCTGCTAAAAGCATATCTAGGGCCAACCTGTTCTGCCAGGTCATTAGAGAAGGTACGATCCAACTGCTCCGAGAATTCCTTCAACGGCATCTTTTGTGAAGTTGAGGAATCGTTGTTGATTATAATACAAATAATTGATCCAATCGACATTTTTATTGATGGTGATCTGAGGTATTATGGACTCGAACCCAGCAGCTACCTGGTCCCTGGCTTTAAATTTACTTGGGACTCCTATGGAATCAATATACTCCTGGGCGTGTAGGGAGAAACTGGAAGAAGAGTCTGGAAGAGAACGGTTCGGTAGGGAAATAGTGGAGGCTGGGAATAAGAGGGGTGATACGGGAGGGTGTGAAGAGGGTAAGGACAGTAATCGGAAGGCATGACCAGCTGTATAGGGGCACAAGTGCCAGACCAATCGAAAGGCAAGATATCAAATAGTTTTGAAACTCATGAGGGCATGTCCCTTTAAAATAGAGAATCATGTTTTCAGGCCATACTGTATAGCCTGCCAAGGTTCATAACCCCAGTCATTTGGTCCTGTATTTGCAAACACGTCTCCAAAATCCATATTCAGAGTCCTCTGAGGAGGAACCTGAATCAAGTCATACTCAAGGGTAGCTTACACAAACATATTTGTCAGGCCATTCCCATTGTTTCCTGTCTGCCAGTACAGGGGCAATTGCACAAAAATTCAACCTGGAATGAGCAGTTTCCTCCACCTGGAAAGTCAGTGTCACCCATGAAGTGGATAATGGAATGGAAAACAATAAGATTATGTATATTAAGGGTGCCATCTTTTGCAGTGCTGAGCGTGAATCCAGGCGAGGCAATCCTTCAACCTTTATGGTGTGTGGGTGTGGACAGAAGAACTTGGAGCGGTCCACTCCACCTGAGGCTGATGCCAATGTTTCCTCCGAGTGTCTCGAACCAGAATCCAGGTGCCCAAGGGATCGGCAAGTTTTCAGATGGAGGCTGGTTCTCAGGCCTGATTAACCTGCTCGTGGACTTCCCTTCAGGGATGCTCGAGACCTGTAAGACTAGAAAGAAGATCATTGTCCACGGTATGCAGGTTAACATTTCCTATAACCATGCCAGCGGGCATGGGTCGTCGTCAGAATTTCAAGCGGTGATAGTCCCAATTGTAGGTGTGTCAGTCCCTCAATCCCATTAGGGCCAGGGGCAGAGCGTCTGGCCATGATAAATTGGTTTTGTTCACATTGTTCATTTTGCTAGCTTAGCCTTTAGGGTGCCATTGCATACGTTTCTTTGATACCCCCACTTTGTGGATGATATTTGCAGTAATGATGTACATTGATCTGCAGCCAGGTGGTTAATTCATTTTATAATGGAATTCACAAAGTGAGTACCATTGTCTGTTTTATAACTTTTGCGGATGCCCCATCTTGGAATAATTTCTTTTATTAGTGCCTTAGCAACTGTTTCAGCATCATTGTGTTTAGAAGGAGAGCTTCTACCCATCGAGAGAACACTCGACAATCACTGGGCAATATCGGTAACCTCTAGACGGTGTTAGCTCAATGAAATCCATTTGGAGGTGTTCAAACGGACCCATTAGTGTTAGAATGTGGCGGGACTTACCTGTGTGCCTTTTCCTACATTAAACCTTTGATATAATGCACAGCATCTACAGATCAACTCTGCATATGTAGAAAGCCTACAGCTTCCTAATGTTTTTCAACATCTTGGACCATGGCATCTTCCCAGCATGGTCGAGGCCATGGGCTATTTTGCCATACCTGGAAAAGAAGCCTTTGGGAGAAAAAGGTTTGTTAGTTTGCTTATGAGTCCCGACTCCATCGAAGTGACCCTTCTTTGGACCATTTTTCTTTTCGATGTCCGTGGCTGCACTCTGTAAAAAATAATTTGATTATCAGAGTCCTGGGGCCTCATGTATAACACCGTGCGTAGAACTGCACTATAACATGGGCGTAACAAAAGCGAAATGTGCTTACGCAGAAAAATCCAGATGCAGGAATCTGTCGTACTCCAACTTCACGTTCTTTCGTTACATAAATCCCGATCAGCGGAAAACTAACGCTCGGCACGCTTCATTTTGTAGCCCCAAATCCTCCCAGAATTACGCCTATTTGAATATGCAAATCAATATAAATCCTATGCGCAGCCTTCTGTGAAAAAAACAATGGGAAAAGCACGGGGGGAAAATATAAGAATTTCAGCGAATACCAAGTGGAGGCAAAGGAAAAACATACTTTTTGTTCAAATAAACCCTGGTATAATCAACAAAATGAAGTTGATCGGTGACATAGCGTGTTGGGGAAACTTGAAGCTCACATTAACAAAATCGCACAATGCCGGAAATAAAAAGTCACATATCAAAGTTGCGTGAAAAGAAGAGTTGTAAGCCCACTGTCCAGTGTCATATGAAAGCTTATTAGGGTACAGAGAAAAAAGGCTACACGGTGGGGAAAAAGCCGAAATGTCAACTTTAATCTCAATTTTCCACTTTAATCATGTAGTTTATTTTGTCATTTAGTAGAACATTATAAACTTCATCTTAAAATTGTTTAATTAACCAGTTTCTCAAAATTACATCAGTAATTAAAGTAGCCGTTAAATGCTTTGTTTTGTATTTGATCTTCTACTGTATGTGATCTATGTGTGAATCACTACTTGCTTCTTAAACTGGCTCTCTTCCTCCAACTGGACACAGAGTCATACATTTGTGATAGTACAGCTCTCGAATAACTAAAATACTGAGATGTATAGTGATGTCATTTTTTATGATGATAGGAGCTAAGCACGTATTAAACATGTGCTTCATGAGCCTCGTGCTCATGACAAGCATTATCTTTTATCGAAATTTGTTGCTGCGTTTTTAGCTGTTTATTTTCTCTTCTGTTTATATTCAATATATATTGGCGTACTGCTCAAGAGTCCTTGCTTTTCTTTCCCAAGTAACCGATCGCCACACAATCAGCTCTGTAATAGAAGTTGCCATCTGTAAGCTTAGCCGATTCTTCAAAACAACAGGAACATTGAAATATCTTGTAGTACATGTTAAATTATTCTATCCTTCACGACACTCCCAGTGAAGAATACAGATTATTTAAATGAAGTTAAAATTTTATGGGATAATTTAACAAACATATTTTGCTGCATTCACCTTAAAAATGATATCGTCATCATATGTAAATCGCGCTTATAAGTGAGCTCAGGTTGTGAGATATTATAACTGTAGTGCAAGTTTACAGTGGGGTGATTGTACTTATAAGTACAAACCATTCTACAAGGAGCAATTGATTGAATGCATTTAAAGTTCTTGGGATTAAACTGTTTCTGAACCGCGAGTCCGTACAGGAAAGGCTTTAAAACATTTTGCAGTGGCTGAGGTAGCGTGTGCTAATGCGATAATAATTTCTTTCGATCAGCTGCTGCTGTGATTCACACTCAGATACAGTGATATCAATACTCCGAGTCGGCAGTGAGGTAATATGGAAAAGATGATCTCTGTGGCAACTCTTAACGGATGAGTGAAAGAAGAAGAAGAAGAAGAAGAAGAAGAAGAAGAAGAAGAGGTGCAGTGGAGTAACAATGCTAAAGCAGTTATGGTATTTGGAATACATGGTTTCCTGGACATATATTGTTCGAGTTAATTTCAATCAGATGTATTACACTAATAAACAAATGCGGTTGTTTTGTGTATTTATAAAGCACTCATGAAAATAATGAGTAACCACACAGGAACAGTAGCACTCTTTGCGCTGGGTGCGCCAGTCTGCAAACCGGCGGAGAACTTATGCGATAAGACATGAGTACCGTGGAAAAGGCGTGGCTTTACGCCAAGTGTAGGTTTTATACATCACGATTTGAGCGGAAGGTTCTACGCAACATTTCTTGCGCCGCATCATGAGGCCCCTGGTCATTTCTCTGTTGGAATAAAGAGATTGTATGTTACTGTAGGCAGCCTTTTTAGCAAAGTAGTCTGCTAATTCATTTCTTTGCTGACAGGATCCTGTTTCCTGTGTGAGCTTGACATTTAACAATCCAGCTTTGATGGTTTAGTTATGGCTTTAAAGGATTCGATAACTGATTTGGATGGGTTTGCAGTACGGTCTGAATCCTCAAATTAATCAGATATGGCAACTCAAAGGCATATCTAAATCTAAATTGTTATGATTTTCTTCAGACAGCTGGCATGCTCTGGTGGCGCTATTAACGGCCGCTTGTGCACTCCAACCCCCTTGATGGTAACTAGTTGGTTTCGTTTCCAGAGCTCCTCTCAA
>NW_024380632.1:0-41900 GCF_016835505.1 Polypterus senegalus | reverse complement strand
TTAGCCTTTCAAAGTACTCTTTCTTACCTCTGTCTAGCCCATCAGTCCTTTTCTCCCTCTTTAGTGTCCAACCTCTCATATAACTCATCATACGCCTTTTCTTTAGCCTTCATCACCTCTCTCTTCACCTTGTACCTTATCTCCTTGTACTCTTGTGTACTTTCTGTATCTCTCTGACATTCCCACTTCTTTTTCACCATCCTCTTCCTCTGTATACTCTCCTGTACTTCTCCATTTCACCATCATATTTCATTTTCCTCCTTTCTCTATCCTACTGTCACCCTTACTTCATATGGTGTAGCTGCCCAACTACCACCCAGTGCCTGTTTCATCTCCTCCCTAAACTCAACCTTGCAGTCTTCCCTTTTCAATTTCCACCATTTGATCCTTGGCTCTGCCCTCACTCTCTTCCTCTTCTTGATCTCCAGCGTTATCCTACAGACCACCATCCTATGCTGCTTAACTACACTTTCCCTGCAACCACTTTGCAGTCTTCCATCTCCTTCAGATTGACTCTTCTGCAAAGGATGTAGTCTACCTGTGTGCATCTTCCTCCACTCTTGTATGTCACCCTATGTCCCTCCCTCTTCTTAAAATATGTATTCACCACATCCATGTCCATCCTTTTGGCAAAATCCACTATCCTCTGACCTTCTTCATTCCTCTCCTTGACACCATACCTACCCATCACCTCCTTATCTCCTCTGTTCCCTTCACCAACATGTCCATTGAAATCCACTTGAATAACCACTTTCTGTCCCTTGAGTACATTCGTCATCACTTCATGCCCTTAATGCAACAAACACAAATCCCAATCGTTTAAAGCTGCTATAACACCAAGAGGGAGAGTCTTATATTAGAACCTGTGTGGATTGGCTGAGTCACTTTCTTTATTACTTCTGAATGAGGGTACTACATCAGCATTGTTAGCACTTGTAAATTGTGATGGGTCACTGACATCACTTGCTGTAAGTTCATCTCTTTTGTGTTATCATAGAGTTAAGTTCATATTTTTTTTGGATTTTGGAGACACGCCAAACTTAGTTTCAGTTATGTTTTCTACCTGTGTTTTGTTTTGAGATTTGCTGCTGTATTTTATCATTATTTTTTTTAAACATCATGACACCATCTTGTATTCATGATGCGATGAGTCGTTGTTAGGATGTGTGGTGCTATAAATTGTGACATGACAGCAACTGTATTTATGCTGGTGGCGTGTACTTCCCATTGTCCAAGTTTGTGGATACTTTCTCAAAGTCTTTTGCAAGTGCTAGCATACTTAGATGGTGATTTTTGGACAAGGAAGTTTGACTTTTGCTTTTTGTGCTGGTTTTGACACATGATTGTTTGTTTTATAGTTTATGATTCATCCCCTGATCTACTCTACTCAGTCATTGCCTGCCAGACTGCATCCTGTGGCAGACCACATGGAATCTCCAGCACACGCTTTTTTATTTGACTTAGGAACCTGTGCAGATTGGTGGAGTTGCTGTCTTCCATATTAAGCTTGAATGAGGCTGCTAAAATTAGCATTGTTAGAACTTGTAAATTGTGATAATATTGACACTTTCATTTTCATTACTCACTGCACGTTCTTCTTTCTCTTTTCTGGGTTATTTGTGCGGTTGTTTTCTTCATCAGACGATCAGTCTCTCTCCACCTCGTCACTTTGCTCTTGTTTGTGCACTTTGTCATTGCAGCTTTGACCAGGTGTAGTTGCTGGTTGGGTGTCTTGAAGCTAAGAAGTGTGTGAGCAGAATCAAAGTTGAGGTAAAGAAAGCTCTGTCTCTCTGTTTTGTGCACTCTGAAGTGCCTGACGTGTGCTTACCCATTTTTATCAGGATGGCATGTATGGTAATAGTCTTGTGGAGATGTGATGTGTTTACACAACCATACACATGAAATGTTACCATACTCAGCTGGTAGGATTGTGGTCACAACCACCTAAGGAGCTCTGTTATGCCTTACAGGAGGAGCAGAGCCTGACTTCTGTCTTCTATATGCTGTTATGGCATAAACCAGGAGTCATAAACCATAGGAGTCACATGTATCATTTTGCCACTCCTCCATGATGCTTAACGGGGTATGACTCAACTCTGTTGCGCCATTCCCTTTGCTTCATCACAGGGCCACTTACCACCTGTCTCCTCATCTCCATGCTGGCTCACACTTCCGATTCCTCTACTTTTCTTGTACTTTCAGTTCCCTTACTCACTCTCCCCTTCTACCTAATCAGGATCCTTTTTATCCTCCTGTGGGTGTAGCGGTCTTAATTGCAAACGCCAGAGTGTTAACAAGAAACTGGATGAACTGCACATGCCTGCACATGAATACATGTCCAGTCAATTTCCCCATCAATATCCCGGGGCTACTCCTTCATTCTACTGCATGCACCTACGCCTGTCCAGAGCCTGAGCAGACTGTTTTTAATTAAAACTTGAACACTGCCACGGACCCCAAACACACCTCGTCACAAGGGGTAGAAATGAGGAATTGTTAATCAATGACTAATGCTATATTCACATCCTTTTAGATCCTAGCACAAGGTAAATGTGAGCTTCCTATTTAGATACAGTTGTGCTTGAAAGTTTGTGAACCCTTTAGAATTTTCTATATTTCTGCATAAATATGACCTAAAACATCATCAGATTTTCACTCAAGTCCTAAAAGTAGATAAAGAGAAACCAGTTAAACAAATAAGACAAAATATTATACTTGGTAATTTATTTATTAAGGAAAATGATCAAATATTACATATTTGTGAGTGGCAAAAATATGTGAACCTTTGCTTTCAGTATCTGGTGTGACCCCCCCTTTGCAGCAATAACTGCAACTAAACGTTTCTGCTAACCTTTGATCATTCCTGCACACTGGCTTGGAGGATATTTAGCCCATTCCTCCATACAGAACAGCTTCAAGTCTGATATGTTGGTGTGTTTCCTCACATGAACTGTTCACTTCAGGTCCTTCCACAACACTTCGATTGGATTAAGGTCAGGACTTTGACTTGGCAATTCCAAAACATTAACTTTATTCTTCTTTAACCATTCTTTGGTAGAACGACTTGTGCACTTAGGGTTGTTGTCTTGCTGCATGACCCTCCTTCTCTTGAGATTCAGTTCATGGACAGAGGTCCTGACATTTTCTTTTAGAATTCTCTGATATATTTTAGAATTCATTGTTCCATCAATGAAGGCAAACCATCCTGGCCCAGATGCAGCAAAACAGGCCCAAACCATGATACTACCACCACCATGTTTCACAGATGGGATAAGGTTCTTATGCTGAAATGCAGTGTTTTCCTTTCTTCAAACATAATGCTTTTCATTTAAACCAAAAAGTTCTATTTTGGTCTCATCCGTCCACAAAACATTCTTCCAGTAGCCTTCTGGTTTGTCCACATGATCTTTAACAAACTGCAGATGAGCTGCAATTTTTTTTTGGAGAGCAGTGGCTTTCTCGTTGCAACCCTGCCATGCACACCATTGTTGTTCAGTGTTCTGATGGTGGACTCATGAACATGAACATTAGCCAATATGAGAGAGGCCTTCAGTTGCTTAGAAGTTACCCTGGGGTCCTTTGTGACCTCGCCGACTATTACATGCCTTGCTCTTGGAGTGTTCTTTGTTGGTCGTCCACTCCTGGGGAGGGTAACAATGGCCTTGAATTTCCTCCATTTGTACACAATCTGTCTGACTGTGGATTGGTGGAGTCCAAACTCTTTAGAGATGGTTTTGTAACCTTTTCCAGCCTGAGGTCCTCAGAAATCTCCTTTGTTTGTGCCATGATACACTTCCACAAACGTGTTGTGAAGAGCAGACTTTGATAGATCCCTGTTCTTTAAATAACACAGGGTACCCACTCACACCTGATTGTCATCCCATTGATTGAAAACACCTGACTCGAATTTCACCTTCAAATTAACTGCTAATCCTAGAGCACGGGTATCGAACTCCGGTCCTGGAGGGCCGCAGTGGCTGCAGGTTTTCATTCTAACCATCTTCTTAATTAGTGACCAGTTTGTGCTGCTAATTAACTCCTTTTGGCTTAGTTTTAATTAACTTGACTCAGGCTCCTTAGTTGTTTTTTTTTTTTAATTAGCAGCCAAACAATAGTGAGACACAAACCGAGCCGCCACACGACCAACTCGTCTGCACCTATCACACAATATCTGAAAATAAAGAAAAGTGAAGGTCTCAGTAAGGTTTATCTCTCAGGTCACCAAAACATCTTGACGGTGTTCTTAGGAAAAACAGAAAATCAACAGAATTGTCTGCTGTGGCAGAATGAGAGCAGAAACAGGCCATGGAATTAAATAACGAGTTTAATTAACAGCAAGAATCGGCTTCTCATTAAGATTGTGATTGGAGTGAAATTGGTTGGAGTTTGAAGCCCCAATTTAGCTCGTCATCTGTTGGCTTGTTCCATGTCTCATTTCTGTTTGGCTTTCTTTTAATGAAGAAAACAATCAATTCAGAGCACTGAATCCTTAAAAACAGGGCTATTAAAATGAAGGGAAAAAGAATTTAATTAGCAGTAAAAACTGGTCACTGATTAGGAAAAGGGTTAGAATGAAAACCTTCAGCCACTGCAGCCCTCCAGGCCTGGAGTTCGACACCCCTGTCCTAGAGGTTCACATACTTTTGCCACTTACAAATATGTAATATTCGATCATTTTCCTCAATAAATAAATGACCAAGTATAATATTTTTGTCTCATTTGTTTAACTGGTTTCTCTTTATCTGCTTTTAGGACTTGAGTGACAATCTGATGATGCTTTAGGTCCTATTTGTGCAGAAATCCAGAAAATTGTAAAAGGTTCACAAACTTTCAAGCACAACTGTATTTCACATGAAAAGTGTTCTAAGCAGCTCCCATTGAAGAGAGCAATGCTACCTGAATTAGCCGAGCTGTCATACAACTGAACTCTAACCTCATTCAATAACATAAAAAAATCATCAACAGGCCATACCAAAATTGCATTTTTTTGAGGCCTCCAAATCTGAAGTAATGTGACACGCTGTTAATGCATTTAAATTCCTTTCATTTTCACAAATAAAGTATGAGGTAATCCCTAATCACTTTTTGAATGGTTGGAGTATTAAATTAACAATGACCTTGCACTTTGAACAAAACATCACACGGAACTTCACATGAATGAAGTGGGAAGGAGAGGCACCGTAAGTGGATAAGATTGAAACCTTTGCTTCTACCCCACCACACTTGTCTAGCGGGCCGTTCATTAGTTGACCTCAGCAGCCTCTGGAACTGAGGGCCCTGAAAGTCCTCAGCTTCACAATTTATTTTATTCCTTTGTTTGGACTCTTCAGTGAGTACTTTGCTTGCACAGACTTCCACATATACTACAATAACTATAAAGAGCAAAACCCTATTTATTTACAAAAGCACATCATAGTAAAGTTGAATATACTGTAAAGTAAATTTCTTCATTTGAGGTAGCTGCTTTCTCCTACCTGCACAGTTTCTCCAAATGTGATTCTTAAGCTCTGATGTGAGGTCATAAATCTTATTTCAATCGGATTGAACTTGGCAGTGAACGACTCAAACACGTCAGAGATTGCAATCAAAAGTGGACACACCTCTGTAGCAATAGCAGAGGTCTGAGTTCAAACCTCCACACTCCAGCCTTTACTGCACCTTGACATCCTGTCCATGAACTGAAGGGGAGACGAGATGAACACTTGATGGAAATTCACGTTGTTTAAGGTGGAATTGGGGTCTCCCACAGTTCTATTTGTGAATGCGCTCTGAAGTTGGTGAGTTTGCGTGTCTTTCATTGGGCTTTGTGCTGGATTTATTTTGATCTTCTGCTCTGCATTTTGACCTTGGGATCAGTATTGGAACTTGTTTCATGTTCCAGACAATTCAATTTGTTTTCTTTGCTCCACAGAGCTTCATTATTATTGGAGAACATTTTTTGGGAAGAATACATCTTTTATTTCATAAAGATTCTATGAGACCCTTTTTGTGTCTAGTTGGGCTTTTTGATGGGATTTCCCTTTCTAATGGGCATTTTTGGAACTTATGTACTTTGGGAGTTCTAGTTCATGATAGTAACAATCTAATTTCACAACCTTAAAGCTTTTAATGTGAGATAAGTTGATTTACTTTGTATTTTAGATATTGATCTCTACTGTATATGACAGGGGTTGACAAAATCATGACTTTAAAAAGCTAGAACAGTCATGTATGCCAGCTGATTCTGCATGTCACACCTTTGCAAGCTTGCTCACATTTACTGGTTTATTTTACAAGGGATTTGTATTTCATCGGTGTGTGTCTTTTTCCTCTTTAAGAAATTCCCACCATTTTAATTAGGGGTTTAATATTGCTAAGCTATCAGCACTTAGCAGGAGAACATTGCAGTGCATCATTTTCTGAGATTGCCATCCTCACTCGCGCTTGCATGAATCACGTCTGCACGCCCCTGTTCCCACTCAAACAGAGAGCCTATAAAAGCACAGTTTAGTTTATCGGTAAAGAATTAGTTGGTGCACAAAATCCATAAAATGTTAAGTAGCAGGTTGCAGTCTGACATTTAATGCGTCTCACACACTCTCTGAGTGTCACCATATTTCACTTTCTCTGTTGAGTTAAAAAGAACTCACTGGGCCTCCTTATGGGTTTACGAGTTGATTTTCCATTGCTGCTTTTTTATTAATTTATTTATTTTTGCTTGGTTGGCAATATTGCTTGTTAAAGCTTGGGGACAGCCCATGATGGATAGCAAGGAATATGTGATGGATTCCCTATATTGGTGTGAAAGGAGCATGATACGCTGTCAGCTTATGAATCTAGCTCTTTAGTAAAACGTTTAAATTTCCTTGAGCCATGCGGGGCAGGATCTGCATGGCAACGTTCATTGATTTTAAATTATCATGAGATTTAATGTTGTAGAATTACAGAGGCATTGACCTGCTTTTTTAATAAATGGATGATGTCTTAAGGAACAAAAAATGTTATTTAAGGAGACAATGCATACTTTGGGGAGGATAAATTGAACCTTCTGAAAAAAATGAAAGTGATTATTGACTTGGATTCATCTAATTTCTTAAGACACTGCAGTGAAGTGGCATCTGACCTACAAAAAGGGTACTGGGGTAAGAAACCACCAAGAAACCTTCAAGATGGCTGGGAGCGGTGTGTATGGACGCTGAGGTCGCTGCAGACGGTAGGGTAAAGGCGTATGTGTCATGGACGTCCCAGAAGAGCACCAGCCATCCCAATCTTGCCTGGGTGTCTCCTTTTTTTATTCTCCATCCTCTCTCTATACTACTCAACCTCTCCTTTTAAATATTGGCAGATGCAGGTGCTTTATTACGCACCCCAGGATTCTAATACAGTAACTGGCCAGTAACTGTGACCCGAGTTTTCATAACGGTTTTAATCGCGCTCCCGTAACTTTTTTTGAAAGAAGCCCACTAATACAAAATTTGCTCTTTTTTAATTAATGATATATCATAGATGCATATTTTATTCTGCCTACTTAACTTTTATCAACATTTATCTAACTGTATATTTATTTTTCTAGTATCAGAATGTAGTTTAAGTTAATTTGTTTTGGTTTTAATAGATGTATTTTTCATATTTTTGATTCTTGTTCTCTTTTTTTCACATCTTCGCGCCGCCCTTTTTGTTACTTCGCACCCCTTAGGGTGGCCCACCCCACAGATAGACAACCACTGCCTTAATTTAAGCACGCCATTTCCCCCATCATAAGCCCTGGGGCTTTTGCACTGCACCACCACACACCTGCTTCTCACCTTATTTTCTTTTGAAAACCAGAGCTGCCATGGACCTCACTTCATGACAGTGTCGTCCAGCTCCACTACTGATACTGACTCCACCTGAGTGAGGCAGAACTGCTCCTCTTATACAACACCTGGAAGTACTTCTTGTACCAGAACATCATGTGGAAGCACCACAAAGTAGGAAACACAAGTCGGAAACTCCTGATGGCACCCCTGGAATCCAACAGGGCCTGCCTGGGATCCCAGCACAGGGTATTGTAACCCAGGGATGCTGCCATCTAGTGTCTTGGGGAGCAAATAAGCTACCTCACATAAGCTACCTCCTCATGTCCTTTCAGCATACTGGCTTCCGGAGCGCCAGCATCTCTGCTGCGGTGTTGGCACCTTCATTCAATTTCCTGGTTGAAACAGGGCCTTCCATCTTGTTCAGTTACTTGCTTGGCCTCCCAACCAGTTAAGAAGTCTTAAACCTCCTCGGCTGGAACACCAGCCCATGTTTGCCGTCCTTAAAACTTATTTCCAGCCAAAAAAGAAACCTCTTTGTTGAGTTTCGCATCTTTAAAATCCCTGCAAATTGAAATTTAAGGTGAGTTTTGAGACACTACTCGCTAGAGCCCACCCTCTCAACTTTGATGGGTGAAAATAACCATTTTTATTTTGGAGCTTATTTCATTTTTTTCTCAAATGAAGAAATAATTTAATGTGTATAAAACGAAATAAGCAACAAAAATACATTTGAGAAAAGCACTAAATAAATATAAAGAATTATTATTATTATTGCATGACGTATTTAATTATTTATGCTCACATATCATTGTGTTTTCATTTATATATAGTCACATTTCACAATACATTAACTTATTTGCGTATTTATTTAATTTTGTCTGAAATATTCCTCCACGGTTTTACACAATGATGGATGTACAAGTCAACAAAAAAAAAAAGAAAAATACAAAGAAAATAAAGGATATTAATACACTGATGATTAAAAAACAGAGTTTTCCATATTATCTACAATTCCATAATTTAACATCTATTACATTTTCATTAAAATAAAGACACATATGATCTTACCTTATGTCCCTGGCACACCATTTTGCTGCTGTGGCTGCCAGCTTTTATTGTACCAACGGTTGAATTGTTGGCTCCTGGAGTCAGACCCAGAACATCATGCTGGTTGGCTGGCAGAAGACGCCATACGTCTGTCTTGATGTGTCCTTGGGCTCTGTCTGCTATGGTGCGATTTGCAGTGTAAAGCCGTTAAAGCTTTGTCCAGTGCAACATGAACCAGACAGTTATGTTGTGCTGCTGTCTTTCAGTTGACATGTGGATGCGTCTCCCATTTACCAGCCCTGGGACACTACAGTGTTTCATCTTTCAACATTATGTAGCACTATGCTACAGTCACACTGATCTGAAAATAGTGCTTTTCACAGTTTCACAAGAATTTATAGGTATTTCAAAAAGACAAGATGGATGCTAAAGGTACTATGCAGCATGTTTTTGTTTAAAAATGTGTAAAGATTACACTTTCTATCTTTTTTATATTAGTTGCTGTATGTTGGTTGTAAGGCAACTCTTTAATTCACACTGGCTGGGGCGCCTGCTGTACATTTTTCCAAACCCTTTTACTTTTTCTCACACCCTTCAGACATCCACAGGGCTGAAGCTGCACCCACGCCTGTGCAAATCTCCATTCTAAACCCACTTTGTCCAGGTTATGGCAGCTGGAACAAATAAAAGGATTCCCCAAATTAGAGCCACTGGCTCTAATGAACTGTCTAGCTTGATGCCCATATCTACATAAACTGCAGCATAAACAGGGATGACAGCTATTGATGGTGGGAGAAGAATACAAACCAATATGAAATCGGTTTGGTGGCTTGTAATTATAGTGCATGGCCCAATGATGGTAAAACTTTTATTTGCTTCTGGATCGGGATGCCAATCGGGGTGGATCTTGTCTGTCAACTTTAGAGAATCTGGGCAGTTTAGTCGAGTGGATGAGGAGGAAGTGTGTAAAGCAGAATGTTGATGTCAGTCTTACAAAACCTAATGGCGCTTACAAAGGTGGGAGTCCACACAGAACTGCCCCCATAATACCAGCTGTTCAACTAAAAGGCAAGGGTTGACGGTGTGCTGCAGGTCATGGAGCCCTGACAACTAAACGTGTATGGCAAGGTCTAAAGCAAATGTTTTTCATTAGGCTTTGGGTTCAAATCCCACTACTGACACCATATGACCATGAGACAAGTGAATTCAACTGCCTGATCTCCAATGGGAAAAACAAAAGAAATGTAACTAATTTTATCTTTCAAATGTAGCAAGTAGTCTTGGATAAAAGCATCAGCTAAATAATAAGTACAGGATGAGTATCCCTAATCCAAGGTGCCTGGGACCAGAAGTACAGTATTTCAGATCTTTTTGGATTTTGTACTATTTGCATATACATAATGAGATATCTTGGGGACACCCTTGGTCAGGTGGAAAAATACAGACAAATCAGCTGAGTGACGACTAAAACTTATAATAATAAATTGACATGACAAACATAGTATTCCCGAAAAGGGATGAATATGATGCACAGACTGTATTTTAGTTCCCTTTTAAGAGGTCCAATGCGGTGTCACTTCTGTCACTTCTCAGGGAATTGGTCAATAGGTCAGGAATACCTCTACCAGATTTCCGCTCCATCATTTCCACTTAAGCTGGAAGTCATTAACTGACCGACAAGGCACAACATTCTGTTTTTGCATAGTGTAGGTATTGTAGCGTATGGCCGAGGCCCTTGCCTGGCCGGGATTCCTCCACACTGGGCGTACTGGGGGAGCAAATGTGGTCAGAGCATTACCTCCCACAGGACGCTAGATGGCATCAGCCCTGGGCTGCAGCGGTGCCTTGGTCTCCCACAGGGCTTCATGGGAGTTTGGTGCAGCCCTATTGGGATCCGCAGGCGCTGCCAAGGGGTGCTGCAGCAGGAGCTACTGAGCCATTATGGACAGTCCTGCCAGCAGCACTTCTGTCATCAAGCACCTGGAGCACTTCCAGGTGGGCTATAAAAGGAGCCAGCAGTCACTTCTTGGGAGGAGGAGGACAACGCTTGCTGACGAGGAGTGGAGGAGATAGTTTGAAAGGTACTGAAGTATGACTGCATTTTCCTGAGACACCTTTTTGTGTGTTTTGTTTTGCTCTTTCCCAGACATTGCTATGGAGTGATGTTAGGCCGTCACATTAAGTGTGATGTCGCAGGTCAGGCTTTGGTGCCTCAGACTAACAGGCTGCCCAGTTTCACAGATAGCATGCAGTTCATAATTAGGTACAATTAGGTTTCTGTCTCTTTCATTTCGAATTTGGATTTCATGTTGGGTTTGGTATTTGGTCTGACGACTTTTAGCTTTGTTTTTCTATTGCTGTTTATCTTTAGGGCATTCGTTCTCTGTCCCTGCCTTGTTCCACCTCAGGCATGATAAAAGGCTCTAATAAAAGTAAGTTATATAAAACACTTAAAAAATTTTAACCAAAAAATAGACCCCAAAAAAAAAAATCAAAACCAATAGAAATAAAAGGCACTGGGAAACAATTAGTGACTGTGGCAAAAAAACAAAAGTTACCCAATGCTTGAGCAAAGGGCTCCTCTGAGTCACTCTGCTATGTAGTGTCACTGCTGCATAAGAGGTGTTACTTAGCAACAGACACATATGGGAGGGGCTAAGAGAAAATTCCACCCAAAAGGAGTGGCCAAGGACAGGGCCCCAGCCCATTGCTTACCTGAAATACCAATAAAGGAAGGACTGGGGCGGAGCCTCAGTCTATTCTGACATAGTCAGTCAGTTCATTCCCTGCCATTGGCTAACTATGTGAATTTGCATATTTTACATTGGTATAAATGTAAACAAATGTAACAGAATCCTGCTCTTGCAAAGCTCCTTCACTAACGAAAGGTGCTATATACAATATCACACATTAACTTGCTCCACTTCCCCATTAAGTCCTACAGTCTGACGATGTTAGATGGCATTGGCTGGTAAAAATGAGTATAATGTAAGCTGGTAAATGCATATCTTGTGATAGGGTGGTTATCCATTTAGGGCAACATTCTCCTGGGACAGCCTCTGTTTTCACTTCACACCATCATGGGACACAACCAGAACCGAGAATGTGTCTTGTAATTTAATGTGCATGTGGCAAAGTCCCCTATTTAACAAGATGTTGAACCCCAACAGACTAAAGTATGGCCACCCAGCACCTGCCATATACTGAACTGAAGGTATTGTCAGAAAAACAGGAAATAAACAATTCATCTTCAAACTGATCCACTTATTCCAATTTTTGGATACAAAGCCATTCGAGAGTCACCAACATACCTCACATTTCTTTGGAGAATGTGGAAGGAGGAATGCACTTCAATGAGCGAATTCACTCAGACACAGGGAGGATATGCAAACTTTTTTCAGAAGCTGATCAGGCTGAGAATTTGAACTCAGCCTCCTTGAGCTGTGAAGCATCAGTGAAGTACCACCATGACCTGACACTAACAGTGACAAATGTGAAATGAGGGATATTTTATTTCTGTAAGATCATCTGGATTTTGCACGTGCTGCTTATTTAAGAAGTAGCTCATGGTGTGGTTCACTTAGAAGTCAAGTGCTCATCATTCACTGCACGTACAGTAAATATTAAAGGCCGGGCTCTTCTTATATTGCTGCGAGATACAAAACAGCTTCAGACGTTTAAATTAGGCTTTAAAGCCTTTAGAAGAGTTGTACTAGGTGAAAGATTTTATGTAGGGCACAAGTCTGAAGACGGAAATGGAAGGCAGGTAGCAGGAGTAGGTGGCAAGCTTAAACAAAATGCAAATTATCTAAAGTACGACATGGAAGCCCACTTCGAGCGGCATAATGACAGTTCCCAAAGGCACCATATTAATGTCAGAAAAAAATAACAGGAATCTGAAGAGATTAAACAGAAAAATCCCAAAGCTGTCATCATGACTTGAGGAGAGAAAGATCAAACTGTGTGTATAAATGGCTTTGTTTTACAATGTGGCACCGAATGTCTCAAAATTAAAAAAGAAGCTGTGTATTATAATATCCTGAACTGGATTATGCTGGTTTGGTATTGGATGGAGTAATGGATGGGCAGATGGAAAAATGTTATGTAGGGTATAATTAATGAATTATTTGAATTTGGCTTTGTCAAGAATTATTTTGAAAGGACTGGTATGGCAAAGCTTTAGAAAACCTCTGCACTGTTACTTGATTTGTATTGTGCTCAGAACGTGTGTGGTTTTAAATTTTGTGTTGTGTTGTCTATAACAATTTTCCACCCTGGCATAACACTGTGACAGAGTGGAGCATGGGGTCCTTCTATGGCTGCCCCCACTTGTGTGCTGGCTTTTCTTGGCTCTGTCCATTCTTTTCTATTACTTAGTCAGGGTAATTGCTCTGCAGTCACATGAAGGAAGGGCCAAGGGAAATAAAAAGACTTCACCCTGGCCTAAACCCTCACCTTTCTTTCCAATCTCTGTCATTGGATTATATCAGATAGATGAGGTTAGATAAACTTTATTAATCCCAACAGGGAAGTATTTTTATTTTAATTTTATTTTCTGTGGCATTTTGGAATCCTTGCCAGGAGTTTTCAATAAAGGAATTAATTTCTGTGGATGTTTATTCCTATCGTTTATTGTTTAAAAGTCGAAAGTTATTATCATTATTACATGACACAGTTTTGCTTTGTTATGAGTGCTGCCATGCTAGTGTCACAAAGTGTACATTTCCATGACAATTAATCCCATGATCCTTTGGTAATGCACATCACTTGACATTATCAGTGCAATGTATTGAGAGTGCAGTTATTCGAGTTTGGGATGAAAAGAACTTTACCTGTAAATTTTTAAAATATTTTATTTGGTATTTGAACCTTAGCTTTGCTTTTAAAACTGATTTCAATTTGGGTTTGACGAAAGATAGGCTCACTGTTTTTGGA
This sequence comes from Polypterus senegalus, assembly GCF_016835505.1. Classification (NCBI taxonomy): domain Eukaryota; kingdom Metazoa; phylum Chordata; class Cladistia; order Polypteriformes; family Polypteridae; genus Polypterus; species Polypterus senegalus. The sequence goes on along the minus strand of NW_024380632.1, from coordinate 28,140 downwards.
TACACACTTGGAACATTATTGTTACCACATCTCTTCTCCCAGTCCTTTCATTACCATTTTTTTGTCTCTTTTGTGATTGAATAGTCCCAGTTTTTGCTGATCAGTAGTCTTAATCCTTATTTTACGAATCTTGAAATTTATGTCGCCCTTAGTTTATTATAAAGAATTGGTCCCACACTCCACTTGATTGGTTCAGATCCTACCTCTCAGGCCGCACTCAGTTCATTCAGCTTAAAACTTTCACATCCCAGCTCAACGCTGTAACTTCAGGTGTGCCCCAGGACCCTGTCTGGGGTCTCTTCTTTTTATTATTTACCTTCTTCCCCTTGGCAATATCTTTCGTAAATATAACATTCATTTTCACTGTTATGCTAATGACACCCAGCACTTCCTTGCTAGTAATCCCACCTCTTCCTTTCCAACATATTGACTGTATTGCTGAAATTAAATCCTGGTTTTCTTAAAATTTTCTTAAATTAAACAGTGACAAAACTAAGGTTCTACTCATTGGCTCAAAATCATCATTATCCAAAGCCGATAAATAATCTTTCTCTTGTGATTGAAAACTCCATTGTTTCCCCATCACCTCAGGTTAAACGTCTGGGTGTCATCCTTCACAGTACTCTATCTTTCCAATCTCACATTAAAAAATATCACCCGGTCTGCTTATTTCCACCTACTTAATATTAATCGCATCCGCCTCTCCCTCACTCCCCATACCACTGCCATTCTTGTTCACAGTCTTGTTACTTTTCGTCTGGACTATTGCAATTCACTCCTCTTTGGTCTCTCTAATAAATCTCTTCATAAGCTACAGCTAGTCCAGAATTCTAAAGCTCGCATTATTACTCGAACCTCATCTATTCACCATATTACTCCGGTCTTGCACCAGCTTCATTGGCTCCCGATTAAGTTTCAATTGATTTTCAAATTTAGCTATTAACATTTAAGGCTATTCATAACCTCGCCCCTCCATATCTGTCTGACCTTCTTCATGTTGCCATTCCCTCCCGTAACCTTAGATCCTCTTCCTCCATCCAGTTGACCTTCCCTCTCGCCCGTCTAACCTCCATGGGGAGCGGAGCATTCAGCTGTTCTGCTCCCAAGTTCTGGAATTCATTACCTACTGAGCTTAAAAATATCAAATCATTTTCAACCTTCAAATGTAAACTTAAAATGCATCTCTTTAAAATGGCTTTTTCTTTATGATTACAGTGGCTTTGTTTGGTTTTAATTTTTATATCTTCTGTTTTTTTCTGATGTTTTAAGTTGTTTATAATGTGTCTTTTTATTTATTTATTTATTGTTTGTTCTGTGTCCTTGAGTTCTCAGAAAGGCGCCTTGTATAAATAAAAAAATAATATTATTTTGAGCCCCTAAAACAGAAGATGCTAACGCTGAGAACTCAGAAACAGAAATCCATAGAACAAAAAACAAAAACCTGAAGTGCCAGATTCTCGCCACTAACTGGAACTTGAAGAGAAGGAATCTTCTACTTAAAAGTATCCACTGAGGGAAGCCATATTTAACTCCAACGTAATTGGACTGACCCTAGATTGACCCATAAAGTTGAGAAACCTAAGCACTAAGGTGGTGTTGAAAGTTTATATGATAGCTCGGCCACAACCGAAAGCACATTGTGATCACTTGACGATTAATGCAGAGAAAAGACTCAACTAAAATCCCCAGCATACAACAGTTTACTAATTTTGTTTCTCTTGTGAACCCGACTCTTCCTACCGGAAGGACTTATCTTGATTCAATTCAATTGGATCTGGAAAGACATCTCCATAATTATTTTGTGTTTTTCTTTGTTTTTTCAACTTGAACCATAGAGGCTCACCAGTGTGACACCCTGTTGTGATGTGGATTTTGCATATAACTTGATAAATGTTTTGTATGCCTTTATTTATAATTTAGGCAAACCAATGTAATTTAGTGGTATTCATGTTTGCCTTCCCCACCCCCCTTTTACAACTGTCTCTTTGTAATTTTATGACAGGATTTGGGGGGATGTCTTAAACCAGTTTTCCCCCACACAAAGCCAGGTTAGCTTAACATATGGTCTTGGGGGGTTGAGGTGTTAAATGTACTATTTCTCCCATTGGTCTGAGATATGGCTGTTTGGAATTGGCTTGTCTCAGAGGCCTTTAAGTACCATGATGTCCTATTGGTTCTAGGAATTGGAGAGAACATCTATAAATGTATTTGCTCAACCACATTCTCTCTCTCTGACCCACATATGATGAAGAAGCATCTCTCTCTCAAACCAACATATGATGAAGAAGCATCTCTCTTGCTAACCTGTGATGATGAAGACAACACAATGAAGAGCACAGCTCAGCAGCCATATTGAACAGACATGTGGCTGAAAGCTGAGCACCAATGATGCCTTAACTAGAGACATTTTAAGTAACTGCAAGTCTGTGTGCCACCTGAATTACACACCACCATTTTATCAGGTTGTATGGTTGCCAATATTCAAATGTACTTTGCATTTTGTTATTATTTATGAATATTATCAGTAATACATTATTTTATGTGTAACTTAACTCCTGCTTGTCTTTTACTACATCTAATTGCCTGAGGTTATAGATATAGAAGGGAAGGTGGGGATAAGTTATATACAGTGGTAAGTCTGTGAGATTAGGCATTCTAAGGCTACATATTAATAATACAATAGGGAAAGTAGAGCAATATATATTACTCTACCAAGATAAAACAATTGGCGTAGTTGGGTAGGATTTTGAGGTAACCAAGTTTTGCACCCTGTTTGCAAATACTGTTTTGATGTATGTGTTTGTTTATGTATGTGAATTTTAGGGCACCCAGTGTACAAATGCGGTGGAAGTAAAACATTGTTTGGTTGCTGAATGGAATATAACCAACAAAGTGTAGAGACTTCATGTGTGTCACAAGGACACCCGCATGTTTGTTAGTACTGGTGGTAGTGAGTCCCTAATTAAAGTGCTAGGGAGTGGTGAAAGATGCATGCTCATTCATACGGCATTTAAGTGGTTAAAGTGCTAGGGAGTGATGGGACATGCATTCGTCATTCATACGGTACTTATTCGTTTAGAATCTTTGTGTATGTATGTGTATGTTTGCTTACAGGGGCAAAAGTAGGCCAACCCATAACGAATTTGGCAAATTGTATTAGAGTAAATTGTAGACTTAGAAATGCCTAAGTTCATTTTAAAGTCAGCCATCTTCCAGTGGAGTGGCAGAGGGAAGCAGGCTAAAGCTAGGAAACCTGTAGTTCAGGTAGAGAAAGCAGAAGCTGAGCTGAGTGTGCCACAAAATGGAAGGGGCTGGAAGGATTACAAGCAAGAAAACAGAGATCAGGTTTAAAGAAGACAGCTGCTGTTATAAGAGGTTTACTAGCTTGTATTATTGGTAATAAGGAAGATCATGAGGAAGAAAATAGCAAAGTGAATGAAAGTTATGGAATGTTGAGTGAGAGTTTTGAAAGATGTAACAGTTGGTGTGATAATTGTGAAGTGTTAGCATGTAGAACACCGCTGCTAAAGTAGAAAGCAGTGAAAGAAGTGGAAAAAGAAATGTAAACCACCCATGGTGAAAGTTAGGGCAATAGTAACCAGATCGGACTGGAACCCTAAAACATGGGTGGGTGACTTACATGAGACAGATGTGTGCTCAGATAAAGAGTGGGAATGTGAGTGTGAGGAAAAGGAGAGAGATGAAAGGAATAGAAAACAGCAAGGGTGTTTTCTTCCTTTATTCTCCACTGCACCACAATCTCCAAGTAATTCTGAGGCCTGTCCAGTATTTAAAGAGCATGCTACACTGATAGATATTTCACCACTGTTAGGAAAGGTAACCAGTGCTGCACTGAAATTTGATTTAGGACAAAGAGATCAGATAGAAGGCAGAGGAGCTGGTGAGTGTGAATGGCAATTGTTGACTAGAGGGCATGAACTGGATATTGGCTTAAGGATACTGAGTAAAGAAAGTGTGGAATTAAAACAAAGAACAATGGAAATGAAAGGAATTCAAGTGCTTGTGTGTGAAAGGTCTGAATGTGCTAGTGCAAGAATGGCTGAGTTGGAAAGAAAGTGCACCAGTTTAGGAGTTGGTTTGAATGAAACAGGACAAGCCAAAGAACAAAGGATTGGGATGGTGCAGCAGGAAGCTCATCAGCAAGCCAGGAATGCACAGGGGTGTGAGGTCCTAACAGCTGTGCTAGGGCCAGCAGTAATTAAAAAGCACACACACTTAGGTTCAGTAATTCGAAACCTGACTGACCAGTTGTTCAAAAAGACAGCCTATGAATCTCCATGCAATAAAATGGAGAAAAGTGAGCTGGTCTTTAGTAAAGAACACAGGTCAGTTTTAGAGAAATGCTGGATTTAGAACTTGGGTTCTGGAGAGGTTTCAGCCCACACTTTCAGGTAGCAGTTACCATACAATAAAAAGGACACACAGGCAATGAAAAAAATAGAAGGGTAGCAGGAAGACAGGAAAGGGAAAACAGTTATTTCTGTTTCAATTTTCTGGCCTTTTGCAATAGTGCTACTTCTATAGTAAGGTTTTTATGGACTTTGGTTTGGTGCAGGTAATAAATAGTGAAGGCAATTAGCAGAGTAAAATCCATGCAGGAGATCGGGTTACCATTGGCACATTGGAGTGGCGTGGCACTAGTGCCAAGCTGTTCCAATGAATGCCTGGAAGCAAAGTTTGAGTTTTGGCACCAGGTCGACAACCAAGAAGTTGCGATGGACAGAAACTGCTTTGTCACCTTCCATTTTGCAGACCTGCCTACATAGCAGAATGAAAAAGAAAGAGGAAAAGACACAAAGACAAAAGCAAAGACTAAAGACAAAGACATGAAGAAGAACTGAAGAGACATCAAGAAAAGACACTTACTGGGGTTTAAGTGAGTAACAAGTCCACAAGTCATGCAATAATAATAGGACTAGTCACAATAGCTATAGTTTAAAAGGAAAGGTTTGTTCATTACTGCAGCAAATTTATATTCCAAGGGGTGGAAACTGAACAAACCAGTTAGGAATGCCAAAATAAGGGGATTATTTTGGCTCATAAAGTATACATTCTGGGTATTAATTAATTAAGTGGGATAATTAATATAATTAATATATTAAGGAACATGTATACTAAGAAAATTGGTGAACTTTTCAGGAAAGCAGGTGCAGCTGGTACATTTGCAAGACATATGGGCTCCGATGTTTAGGTATAGTCTAATTGGGAAAATATGGAAGCCCTGCTGAGATTGTCGGCTGTGGTGCAGGCACAGGACCAGTGGGCCAATTCTGAACTGAGGTGTTTAGCACAATGAGTATGCATATGGTGAGCAAACAACTCTAGGGGTGGCCTACGGGGGGAATGATGAGAGTTGCATAGCTTTGATGTCTCATGGTGGTGATGCCAGCCTATACTGGTAAAGGCTGATGGCAGTCAAGAGTTGCACCATGGGTAGGAAAGCACAAGAGGCAACTAAGTCAACCCCAAATGTGTGCAGAGGGGCCACAAATGTTGGTTTGTGAACAGTTTATGCAGTGGCACATGTGCTGTCACTTGGGCAGAAGTGGTTGTACTGGCACCTGTGGCATGTTACCTTTCAAATTTTGATGTTAATTGTACAGCTGCATATGCTTAAACAGATAGTTTGGGACAGGGGTCTAATTAGCAGTTAGACAGAAACAAGTACAGATTAAAATTCACACAATAGACTAAATTGTAGTGGGCTAGTTTAGTGGAAGGTGTGGACTTGTCTCATTTTGAACCACCAGATCTGATGACATATGAAGACTGCAGAAAGAGTTGAAGCAAGCTGGAGCAGATACAAGTCATGAGGAGCGCTTCCAAGTTCTTCAGATTGTCTTTGAAATAAAGAAGATATGTAATGGACAAATACTTTTAACACTGGGAGAGCAAATACTGCCAATCAATGCACAAGTTATGCATCAGACTCTTGAAACAATTTAAAGACATTGTTTATAAAGACATTGTACAAAACATTCATCGGGTGGAGTGTTGTGATGTGGGATTTTGCATATAACTTGATAAATGTTTTGTATGTCTTTATTTATAATTTAGGCAAACCAATGTAATTTAGAGGTATTCATGTTTGCCTTCCCCACCCCCTTTTACACTGTCTCTTTGTAATTTTATGACAGGATTTGGGGGGATGTCTTAAACCAGTTTGATCTCCCACACAAAGCCAGGTTAGCTTAACATATGGTCTTGGGGGTTGAGGTGTTAAATGTACTATTTCTCCCATTGGTCTGAGATATGGCTGTTTGGAATTGGCTTGTCTCAGAGGCCTTTAAGTACCATGATGTCCTATTGGTTCTAGGAATTGGAGAGAACATCTATAAATGTACTTGCTCAACCACATTCTCTCTCTGACCCACATATGATGAAGAAGCATCTCTCTCAAACCAACATATGATTAAGAAGCATCTCTCTTGCTAACCTGTGATGATGAAGACAACACAATGAAGAGCACAGCTCAGCAGCCATATTGAACAGACATGTGGCTGAAAGCTGAGCACCAATGATGCCTTAACTAGAGACATTTTAAGTAACTGCAAGTCTGTGTGCCACCTGAATTACACATCACCATTTTATCAGGTTGTATGGTTGCCAATATTCAAATGTACTTTGCATTTTGTTATTATTTATGAATATTATCAGTAATACATTATTTTATGTGTAACTTAACTCCTGCTTGTCTTTTTACTACATCTAATTGCCTGAGGTTATAGATATAGAAGGGAAGGTGGGGAGAAGTTATATACAGTGGTAAGTCTGTGAGATTAGGCATTCTAAGGCTACATATTAATAATACAATAGGGGACAGTAGAGAAATATATATTACTCTACCAAGATAAAACACACCCCAACTCTTTATCATGGTCTATCTGATCTCTTACTTAGCTTACCCATAGTGCTAACCCTTTATTATGCACTATTGTTAACCCTTAGTTTACTGCTAGTCTTAATATTTATTTTACCTTGGCCTTAATTCCTATATTTCTTCCTAGGCTTCATCCTTATTTCCCCCAAATTTTCATTTTCAGCTTCCACACCATCCTTAATCCTTACTCTACTCCTAGTCTTAACCCTTACATTTCATTAGCCGTAACTCTATATTCAACCCAAATCTTAATAATCTTAATCTTTAACTTAATTAGGTCTTTGCAGGAAACTGGGACAAATTTCAGAGATTTTTCAGGATCCAACAACAAAAATCACAATGTTCAGACAAGGCTTAACACACACGGCGGGTTGGTATTATTAAGTGGTTTGCGGATTACCTCAAAGGCAGGACGTTTTCTGTACAGGTGGGTAGTTCAACCTCTCCTTCTGCTTCTGTAACCTGTGGGTTACCCCAGGGGTCTGTTTTAGGTCCAGTCCTCCTCTCTTTATATACGTTACCGTTCTGCCCTATACTAAACAAGTATAACATCCCATATCATTGTTACACTGATGATACCCAAATTTACTTCCCATTGCAAACGGGTAAAATGGAGTCTGTGACAAAGCTTTTTAACTGCTTAGATGATATAAAACACTGGATGATACTTAACTTCCTGCAGTTAAATGAGCCAAAAAGTGAAGTCATTCTATTTAGTCAACCTACTGTTAACCGAAGCATTGCTAGCACATTGGGTCCACTTGTCCGGTACTTAAGGTCATGTGCTTAAAATCTCGGGTGATCTTGAATTCAAATTTTAAATTTGACAAACAGATCAATGCTGTAGTAAAGAGTAGTTTTTTCTACTACAGGACGATCAATAAAGACGAGCCGTTTTTGTCATTCCACGACCTACAAAAGCTCATTCATGCTTTTGTTATGCCTCGTTTGGATTATTGTAATGCCCTGTATGTCGGGGTATCCTGTACGACACTGTCTCACCCACAAATAGTGCAGAATGCAGCAGCTAGAGTTTTGACCAGCAGCAAAAAAACAGATCAGATCGCTCCGTTGTTGGCCTCTCTCGTTGGCTCCCTGTTAGTCAAAAGGGTGAATTTTAAGACTTTAGTGTTTGTTTTTAAAGCCTACATGGGTCACTTCCACCATACTTAGCTGATCGTATTGTTCTATATTCATCAGCCAGGCAACTGAGGTCTTCAGATCAGCTATTGCTTACTGTCCTACGCACACCATTGAAACTGAGGAGCAATCGTGCTTTTGTGGTGGCTGGTCCTAAATTGTGGAACGGTTTGCCCCTTGTAGTAATGTCAGCTCCCACACTTCATAGTTTGCTAGCAAAGCACTTCTATTATTAGCTGATGAGTCTGAGTGGTTAAATCTTTCTATTTCTATTTCTATATTTATTATATTTATGTTTGCATGTTTGTTTATGTGTATTCATGTATGTATAATATTTTCTTTTTGTCTTTCTTTTTAATTAAAATCGGGCTTTTATTGCAAACTGTTACCTTTTATTCTATGTAAAACACTTTGGTCAACCTCTAGTTATTTTAAATGTGCTATATAAATAAATAAAACCACGCACGCACACACACACACAATGATCTAATAAAAATCAAAAAAGGAGAAAAAACATCACAACTGAATAAACACTGGCAAGGTTTGGCAGTAGTGAGACAAAGAGAGAGCAGCCATGCCGTTAAATGGAGTGGTGGGACTCATTTACTTAAAACTGAGCATGTCATATTTGTACTGCCTATAATAATCAGCATCTGTTATTTGAATATTTCTGTTTGTTTTGAGGTTTTGTTCTTGAACATTTCATGTTCAGCATTAGTTTGTAATAAGGGGTCCGTGGCGTAGATATAATTTTAAATAAATAATCGTGCCCTGCAAAAGTGCAGGCTTCAATCTGGTGTGGGTGAGAGTGGGAGCACGCTTCGCTCCGTGGATGGATGGGGGTTTAGCCTGGCAGATCGCAAAGACGCATGTTATTATGTACATCAGTCAGGTGCCACATTAACTCCTCGGAGGGAGTGGCGCGTTCACACCTGTGCCCCATTAGAAGTGTCAGAATATGATAAGCCTGCACGGGACAGAAAGGGGAGAGAAAAACAAAACAATAAAAAGAAATAAGAATAAGATCAGCAGGAAGGCCAAAAGTGAGCAAGAGAGAAAGAGCAGGTAGGCAGGAGGAGGAGAGACCCTTGAGAGGAGCATGTGGCTGACACTCAGGGGTAGGAGAAGGCTACTCCAGCTGAGTGGTCATGGAGTGGAGTGATGCCAGGAAGGCAGTGGGAGTCGGGAAGGAGATACTTGGACTGGGGATCCCTGTTGTGGAGCCATGGGCAGGCGGGACCCGGGCCAATTTAAGAAGGATGGCTGTGTCTATCGGATGGGTATCTCATCTGATCGATTTTAGAGGGTAGCACCGGGGACTAAATTTTAAAAGACAGTTTCCTGTCTTTGGATTTTAACCTCGCTTTATGGATAGTTTATTTGAATTGCTCTTAACATCCATTTCTTTTGAATTATTTATTTATGGAAGGCACTGTTCACTTTTACTCCTACCCCTTGGTGTATGTATGTGACCTCATAAGCCTGGCTCATCTTGATAAGGTTATCAACGGTGGCGGGTTCAAGAGGTTCCCAAAGATAAGTGGGAGCATGGAGCCGACCCAGAACGTCACATGGTATGATACTTTAAAGGTTTAAAAGATGACTTTTAATAGAATTATATTTGACTTACTCTATGCCGCTTTGAGTTTGGTCACATGACCACTCACTCACCTGACATCACAGAACATGACACTATAAACGTATCGGTGATCTCATGTTACTTTATCCCTCAGTGGATACTTCAGCCTTGAGAACATAATTGGTTGTTAGTCTCTGATTCAAATGGGTTTTCATTTATTTCTGGCTGGGACCTTTGCTTTCATTTTATCTGGTTTATTGTCTTCAATTCAATTCAAATGTTGTAAGTCGCATTGTAAATGTAAATGTCTTTCTGGATTCACTACTTCTTTTGACCATGTCTTCTGGCTCCAGATCACTGTGCTCACAATGATCCTTGGTCTTAGTAATGTATCCTTAACACTGAGTTTTATACCAAATAGTGGATGTCATGTGACGGTGGCCATCACCACGCAGCTAGTCAAGTCCGGAACCTAGAGCAAGACACAGACATATTAGAATGGGGTTCTGGGAGTTTGGATGGAAGCAGTGATTTTCAGGAAGGTAAGACTGAAGTCTGTTGGTTTCTTGTTAGAGGCCTGTGCAGGATCATTTATTTCTTGACGTTTCTTGGTTAGGAATTCATATCCTGGACTCTGGAGGGATGTGGCAACAGTGATAATAACTTCGACACAGTGCTTCCAAGACTTATAATCATAAAAAAAATATTTTATTATGGAGAAATGTGGGGTAACATGATAATACAGTGGGTACCATTGGAGTGACCTGGGTTCAAATTCCATTTCCGGTAACCAGCGAGTTTGCTCTTTTTCAAAGTGTCTGCCTCTGGCTGCCTTGCTTTTCCCTTTCACATTCCCAAGGGTGTGCAGATTAGGCTAACTGACCACTCAAAGTTGACTCTGTATGAGTGGGTGTCCTGTGTGTCCAGGGTTGTTTGCCATTTTGTTCTCTTTTGCAGCAGGAAAAGGCCCCAGACTCGAAAAAGTGGATTAAGCAAGTCTGTGAATGTCTTTATATACTGCATGTCCTCCGTGAATCCGCTGCTCAGCAGGATTTTGATTGACTTGAATGGTGTTATATAAAATAAGAGACCACAAATGGATTATTTGAATATTACAGAAACTACAAGTTGAAAGTGGAAAGAGGGCCATTCTTCCCATTTCAGAATGAAGCGAGCTGTAGAATGGCACTTACCTCACGGATTAGTAGAGACACATTTAACAACGCACACTAGTTCAATTTAATATACTTTAGGAAATGGCTTCTCTATGTATCAAGCTGTGCTCAGATCTCAATGGCGGACAGATATCTTAAGTGCGTTGGTAAATAAGATGAATCACTTTCAACATGTTGTCTCAAAGATAACAAGAACTGTCTCTTCCAAAGTAGGCTTTGGGTATTTCAAGGGTAATTGGCTGTGTAGTCAGCAGAATGGCTGCGCTAAAGTCAATGAGGTTTTATTTTTTTTTCTCAATTAAAATTCCTTGTCTAAGTGTGCCTCTTAAATTACTGTATATTTTAAGGAGATTTGAGGATAAAAACCTATTAAAATGGATCTGTTGAAAATGCAGAGAAAAGCCTGAGAGAATTCTCCAATGCCTTGGAGGAAGTTTCTTTTCTGGCATACGAATTGCTAATTGTCTGTTTTGACCTAAAAAAAAAAATAAAATAAAAGTTTGCAGCATTAGAAATGAATCTGTTCTAAATAACGAGGACCAAATGACGGACTTTTCTTTAATCTGTTTACGTGATGAGATCATCTCTCTGGACACTCGCAGCAATCAGAGAGGCTAGAGTTCTTCACAAAGCCCTCCACAGACTTCTGTCTTTTATGACTTTCAGATTTGATGTTCAAGCCGTATTTTGCATTTATGTAGTCAATGCTTTTCCTCAACGTCCATGTAGCCATCAATTATTGAAACTACTTGATACTGACAGAACAGGAACCTATTATGACAGATCTGGGCAGAAACCAACCCTGAATGGGACACCAGTCCATCCCAGTGCACAAGCCCACTCTGAGCTGGACGTTTGTCTAATGTTTGTGTGTCTTTGGGATGTGAGGGGAAAACCAGAGCACTTGGAGAAAAGCCCACCCAGACACAGAGAGAACATCCACACACAGGATTGACACCCAGGACTTTGGCCACGCACGACCTGTGTTTATTCAAAGTGATTGTGACTGTTTGCATACGGTACTGTGACGGTGTGGGTCGGCTCCTTGCTCCCCCTTCTCATTTGGGAGCCTCTTGAACCTGACACCGTCGACAGTCATGACTGGGATGAGCTGTGCAAATGAGGATACAACATGAAGCAAGGGGAAGGTGCAAAAGTATTCAGTGCTTTTATTAAAAACACATCAAAACAGCGTCCAAATAAATGGTGCAGTGCTCCAATATGTTAATAAATAAATAATCCATAAAACAACGTGTTAAGTGGAGGTTAAAAATATCCCAATATATAAATCAATCCATTAAAACAAGGTAAAAAAAAAAAACAGTCCTTTTTAAAAAGCCTGCTGCATTCCTTTTTTAACTGGCGGCTTCTTTGCTTATCCCAAATGGGCCTTGCAGCAGAGAAGTCACCCTACCAGCAGATGCAGCTGACCTTCCTTCACATCTGGGACTCTGCTGTCCCATGGCTATGGAAAAGCTCCCTCTCCGGACTCAGCTTGGGCTCACACTGGGGCTCTCCTCCCAAGCATCCTCAAGCCCTGCAGCCTTCCCGTTCTTCCATGGCAAGGCGTCTAAATTCCCGGTCACTCCTGCTGCTCATTGCAGCTCAGCCATTGTGGTCCATTCCAACCGACCCCCTGAGTGTTGGCCACACACTCCTCTTTGGAGCTCACTTCCCAGGCCTGCTTTCTCTCCCTCGAGCCTACTCTCCTCAGCTCGCTCACTCCTGCACCACCTCCTTTCTTTCTTTCTTTCTTTCTTTCAACCTCTATGTTTACTTTCTTTCCTTTACTTTCTCCTCCTCACACTCGCACTTCCCCTTTTAAAATGGAGATGTGGTACAGCCATGACGATTAGCAGGTCCTGGCACCAATTAAGGTCACGGACGATCCTGCGCATGTACTCTTAGTAGTGTAGGGGTGCCCCTCCTGCATCGCACCTGGGAACTGCTCTCGCCACATTACCACATTCCCTCCTACCAAGATGTGAGTATGGCGATTATTTATTTAAAAAGATGCCAATCAGCCACAGGTATGTACATTTAGGTTGGAAATTAAAACAGTAGACAGCATCCTTCATTGTCTACGAGGCATTCTGAAAGTCAGAATCAATTATAACTTCAGTGACTGGTAAGGCTTAACCTCCACCAGGGGCAACTGAGTCACTTCAGTTTTAGAGATACTAAAGCAATCGGTCTGCTTAGAAGAAACCATGGAGAGTTAAACAGCCGACAGAATCTGAGAAGTCCAGCTGTAAGTAAACCTCTGTCCACCTCCAGACTATGAATTTTAATTTTTGTAGCTGGGGACAAGAGTACATTTAGGAGTTATAAACAATAAGCAATGCGTGAAAACACACTCTGGCCACTAGGTGGCTCTGAATTGATGGCTATTTAGTTAAAATGTGCCCATCAATGAAGGAGTCTATCCGGCAGTTCAGAAATGCTCATTTCCGTAAGTTAGGCTGGTCTCTGGTAGGTACAGTAGTAGGATAGTCTCTAGTCTAGATGGCATCTTCCTCCCAATAACTAATTCACATCCAAATGATGTCACTCTTTACTCAATCATTTAAAGACAAAAGATAAGAATTATTTATACAAACTGCAGTATAATTGCAGCATGGTGGTTCAGCCTGACAACTCTAGGAGATTTGGTTCGCATTGTAGACTGGTAACTTGTGTTCAGAACTTTTAATATTTAGATATCATATCAAAAATTCAGTCAGTCATGTTATACAAGTACCTAATTTCCAAAATCAGGCACATTGATTTTTTATTGAAAATTGGATAACTGGAATGAAGTTTGCCTGTCAGCTAGTAATAATCTAACACTGTCTAGAGCTGAAAGGTCTGACATGTTGCCCAAAACAAATCTTAAGGTGGGCATTTGCATTTGTGATGGACACAAAATATGAGTTTCCAATATAAAATCAAATAATTTAAAATAAACAAGTGCCGGCTGTACTGATGTGAGAATATACTAAGCAAAAGAGATTTGGCTTTTTACAAGAGGTCAGGGACAGCATGGTGGCGCAGGGGTAGCGCTGCTGCCTTGCAATAAGGAGACCTGGGTTCGCTTCCAGGGTCCTCCCTGCGTGGAGTTTGCATGTTCTCCTCGTGTCTGCGTGGGTTTCCTACGGGTGCTCCAGTTCCCTCCCACAGTCCAAAGACATGCAGGTTAGGTGCATTGGCGGTCCTAAATTGTCCCCAGTGTGTGTGGTGTGTGTGTGTGTGTACCCCTGCCAGGGATTTGTTGCTGCCTTGCCTGTGTCGGCTGGGATTGGCTCCATCAGACTCCCGTGACCCAGTGTTAGGGAATAGCGGGTTGGAAAATGACTGACTGACTGACTTACAAGAGGTCAGTGTCACTATGAGCGGACACTCTAAACTTCAGCAGATGAACCAACATCAGCAGAAAAGGCCTCATCACAAAACTGGCTGGACAATGGTCCAAATGTTGGTTCCACCCTGGTAAACCCCATTTAATAACAGGCAAACAACAAGTAAACTCAACCAAATTATGGACCAGGGCATGCTCTAGGTAAGCTGGCATGCTGATGGAGTACAGGATCTCTGGCTGTTTTGCATGTAGGTCCCCTAAATGAACAGTCATTTCTGGTGAGTGAATTCAATATGTAGAACTCATCCCGAAAGGGCAAGACTTCTGAAAGGCGGCTCAAGAGTCCTCTGATGTTTGCCCTTTGGAGCTGAAGATGAAAAAGAAAAGATAGTTAGTGGCAGTGCCCCCTCTCATTGTGGAGTGGAAGTGTTTATCCCGCTAGAGTCTTGAAGGTGCCCCCTAAGTACACACGTGAGACAGTCTCTTGCTAAAACATCAAGCCAGTTAAAGCATTAACCAAAGAACAGAATTAATTTCAGGGCACTATAAGTCCAATGGAGGACAGATGGGCATTCCAGCTGGACTAGAAAATGACTTCTTGCCAGGCCAGAGAAATATAAGGCATGGCAAGGAGCAGTTCCATCCCCCATATGACAGGTGGCAGTGGACCTCCCAGTTTGGACACAAGCAGGGATACATGGGAGTTGGAGTCTGAAAGTGCAACCCTGTTGGGGTCCCTTGGTGTTGTTAGAGGGCGCTGCCAGGGGATGCCCTTTGTGACCCCGAAGTGCCAACAATAGCACACAGTATGGTACCAAAAGCCTGCTGCCTCCCAGCTCTGACTTTTTGGCATGCACTAGCAGGGCAGAAGGAGAGAAAAGCGAACCAGCTTGTCTTGGGATTGTATAATAACTGGCTGTATGGTACAGTGTGTAATAAAAACTTCTTTATTTGAACCCAGCATTGTGTTGGGTGTTTCTGTGTTTGGGGTTTGGGGCTCAGTGGCATCCAGTACTGGTAAGCTACTAAGTTAAAGATGCTACCAATCAATAAATGCATTCAAGGCATTGTGTAAAGTATGAGTAATTCTCTTGAGAAAGGTTGGAGGACCAGCCATATGTCCCATTTAACTGGTAAAGCATCCATATTTATAACAAAGCCAAAGAGCAAACACAAATGTGTGTTAGACTGGTGGTCCAGTTAATAGAAAGCTGTTGAAAGTTCCATTCTCTTTACAAGCCAGTTCAGAAAGGAGCACTTGCTTCTGACCGTAAGGGGAAGGGTTTCTAGTAAGTGGCCAGAAGTGATGTCATGAGTCCTGTGGTCTTTCATCCCCTATTCTAGAGGGAAGCAAGTAAAGGCAGTTACCAATGGTGTCCCCTTTTTATCTTTGTGTTGCTTAGACCTTGGTTTCCATGTGTGACAACCTCAGCAGATGCCACAAACATCACCTAAGACTATAACCAATCAAACATATGAATCAAATGCTAGACAGAATCCAAAGAAGAACCATAACAGAAGGTGTAACTACAAGGCCAATGCATGACATTGTTGGTGTTGCAAACTCATAAAGGCTAACACAATGCTAGGAGTTGGCATTAGCTGTGAAGATGGCGCTGAGCAGAGTGAACTGAATCATATGTGGAAAGTTTAGTGGATAACATACTATAAACACAATACTATAAAATACTATAATACTATATACTATACTATACAATACTATAAGAGTTATACTGACCTAAACCAAGTCATCTCCATTCAGGGCCAGCTTTGCTACATGTGCACATGTTCGGCACCCAATGTGGTCTGTGATCTGAGCTGCAGTATGATTGTTGGTGCCAGATTAGCTGGTTTGAGGACTTCTGTTACTGCTGATCTCTGGGGATTTCCACTTGTAACAGTCTCCAGAGTTTACTCAGAATGGTGTGAAAAATAAAACACATCCAGTAAGCAGCAGATCTGTGGACAGAAATGCCTTCTTGATGAGAGAGGTCAGAGAAGAATGGCCGGACTGATTTGGTCTGACAGAAAGGCTACAGTAACTCAGATAACCACTCTGAACAACTGTGGTGAGAAGAAAAGCATCTCAAAATTCACAACATTTCAAATCTAGGCTTGTGAAAGCTAGAGGGAACCACTGAGCCCCAAACTCTAAACACAATACACAAAACAAGTCCCAGGTTCAAATAAAAGGGAGGATTTATTGCACAATACCTTTTATAACAATCACACAGGTTCTCTCTTTTTTCTCTTTCTTTCTCTCTCCTCAGTGCTACTCCTCCAAGGCGAGTGTTGCCTGCCCTCCATTCCCAGCTCCATCTGGCCTAGACAAAGCAGTGCGGGCTCTTTTTTTGGAGTCCTGGTGCCAGGGGTTCACCCATTGGAAACACTTATGGGCCAAGTCTCTAAGAACAGGGAGAGTAACTCTCTGCAGCAACCCCTAGTGGCACCCATGGACCACATCAGGGCTGTATCCAAAGACTCTGTGTGGGCATTCGAATGGGTACTGCAGTCCAGGGTTGCTGCCACCTAGCGTATGGGGGGAGAAAATAAGATGAATTCACTGCCATGCCCTGTCCTTCTGTAATATTGGCATCCCTGCCAGGTAAAGTTCCCAAGTTAAGTCCTGCTGGGATGCTGGTCCTCACGTGTCATCCCTCACAGGCTATAACAACAAAGGACAACGTTGGGTTCCACTCCAGTCAGCTAAGAACAGAAGGCTGAGGCTCATTAAAGTAGGACAACTAAAGTGTGGAGAAACATACTCTGGTTTGATGAATCTTGATTTCTGTTAAGGCACACAGATTGGTAGGGTCAGAATTTGGCACCCATAACATTAATCCATGCATGCAGCTTACCCAGGCTGGAGATGGTTGTGTAATAGTGTGGAGAGTGTTTTCTTGGCACACTTAATACCAATCATTTATTACTTGAATGCCATGGCCTGCCTGCATCTCTTCATGGCCATGACTTACCCTTCTTGTAATGGCTACATCCAGCCTGATAATGCACCACGTCACAAAAGCAGAAGTCGTCTCAAACTGGTTTCATGAACATAACACTGAGTCCAGTGTTCTTCAGAGGACTTCTCAGTCCACCAGATCTGAATTCAACAGAACACCTCAGGGGTGTGGTGGATCAAGAGATTCACAGCATGAATGTGCAGCTGACAAATCTGAAGAAATTGTGTGATGCGATCATGTCAGCAAGAAATAACAGCTCAAAGAAATATTTCCAACATCTTGTGGAATCTGTGCCATGAAGAATTAAGGCCATTTTGAGAGCACTGCTGGGTATTAGTATAGCATTTCTAGTATTTTGCTCAGTGAGTGTATGTCCTGAACATAAAGGCATTGTAATATTCTGTGCCACCTTCACCACCATCTTTAGGGCTTTGCAATCCTGAACTGAGCAGGTGCCATCTTATAACATCAGGGCAGAAGGACTCCACTGTGCATCAGTAGATGTTACTGAACATAAGAGGAGACCTCTTTGCCTTCCATGCTTGTCAGACGGATGTTAGTGAGCTCCCCTGATGACAGCCGAGTTGTCAAAAATGACAAGAGAGAGATTTGGCCAATTAAGTCCTTGTTTAATTCATGCCTACTTCCTGTTAAAAGTCTAATGCCTGTGATCAACAGGCCTTCTTGATAAATTATTTATTTTGTTAATTTTCCTGTATCAGCTACCACTGCTGAATGGTCCCTGGGATCCAATTCTGTTCTGCGTGGACTTTGCGTTTTCCTCCAGCATCCATGTGTTTTTTCTCCAGGGATTCCAGTCTCCTTCCCACATCTCAAAGATATGGAGGTTTGGTTTACTGGAAATTTCAGATTGTCCCAGTGTGGATGAATGTACCTACACTGGGCAGGTACCGTGATACAGGGCTGGTCCCCACCTTGCACCCACTGCGTTGAATTAGGTAGGATCAGTAAATAAGAGAATGGATTTTCCATCACTGTCAGACTCTTCCATAATATTGCCTAATAAGTCTTCCCCTTTTCTGGTTGTATTATTACTGCACAAGCAAATAAATATGTCTGATCTTTCACTTTTCTATTTAAAGATTTAGCACAAAATGTAAACCTGTCACCTTCCCACAGCAAAGTTAATCAGCATTTTTTATGAGAGTGAACTAAAGCTGCCTTAATTTATGAGCTTTTAATTTGTTTTATCTTGCCTAGACTCTGAGACACTGCAAATAGCCAAACTGTCATCTTTACTTCAAACAACAGCAGCGTTCCAAGAGGGAGATGAAGCGTACAAGGCAGAAGACGCAGGCCTTTTTTGCCAACAGCCTCTGTAACCCAGCATGAGCTTAAAATGTTATTTATTTTCCCCTTGTAAATATCAAGAAAATGGAATTTTAAAAACAGTACCAGACAAAGAACAAGATTTATGGTTGAAACTCCAGTATCAAATAAAGGAACCAAATGTATTCATTTTAATTGTGAGAATACAGCTGATTTGAACATTTTCAATCCTGAGTTCCCTGGGTGGTGAACGCATGAATGCTTTAGTATTGCTCTTCGCTTAAATTCAAGTTGTGTTTTTTTTTTCACTCTTCCCCCTCAAAATTTTATTTTCTCATCACTGTAACCAGCTTAAGATGACGTGTGCTTTGTGACAAGGCACACTGCCCTGCTGAATATACGCATTTGGATAAGGGCAGACTGTCTGTAAAGGGATGGGCACAGTCAGCCTCAGATGATAATGAAGCCGATGTCACACTACTGGACTTAAGCCAAGGTTCCAATGTGCGTCCATTATTGTCAAACGTATCTGAAAACATGTTTTCCAGTTATCATTATGGGTTATTGAGAGTAGATTGATAGGCAAAAATAGCACATTTATCCATTTAACATTAAATCTACAACACAATAAAGCAGACAGAATTTGAAGAGGTCTGAATACTTTCTGAAGATATTGTAAGTTCAGGACAGCAGTTGGGGGGATCGCTAAACACTCTTTCATCTACTTGATTACCTGTAACTGGACTCAGAAGTTGTACCAGCCTGGGCTTGACATTGCAATGAGTAACAACAGAATGAGTTGGCATCTCATCAATAAAATAAGCAGCTTCAGAGCCAATAAAAAACGGCAAGACTGATATTTCCAACATCTTGTGGAATCCGTGCCATGAAGAATTAAGACCATTTAGAGCGCACTGCTGGGTATTAGTATAGCATTTCTAGTATTTTGCTCAGTGAGTGTATGTCATGAACATAAAGGCATTGTAATATTCTGTGCTGCCTTCACCACCATCTTTAGGGCTTTGCAGTCCTGAACTGAGCAGGTGTCATCTTATAACATCAGGGCAGAAGGACTCCACTTTGCGTCAGTAGATGTTGCTGAACATAAGAGGAGACCACTGTGCTTTCCACGTTTGTCAGACGGATGTTAGTGAGCTTCCCTGATGACAGCCGAGTTGTCAAAAATGACAAGAGGGAGATTTGGCCAATCAAATCCTTGTTTAATTCATGCCTACTTCCTGTTAAAAGTCTAATGCCTGTGATCAACAGGCCTTCTTGATAAATTATTTATTTTGTTAATTTTCCTGTATCAGCTACCACTGCTGAATGGCCCCTGGGTTCCAGTTCTATTCTGCATGGATTTTCCATTTTCTTCCAGCATCCATGTGGGTTTTTCTCCAGGTATTCCAGTCTCCTTCCCACATCTCAAAGGTATGGAGGTTTGGTTTACTGGAAATTTCAGATTGTCCCAGTGCAGATGAATGTACCTACACTGGGCTGGTACCGCATACAGGGCTGGTCCCCACCTTGCACCCACTGTGTTGAATTAGGTAGGATCAGTAAATGAGAGAAAGGATTTTCCATCACTGTCAGACTCTTCCATAATATTGTCTATTATTGCCTGATAAAGTCGCATAGAAATTCCAAGTAGTGTGACAACACCAAGCCATCTTTCTAAGGTCAGCAAACTATCAATACAAGCAATATAAAGATCAAGAATCCATTGGGTTGGCACTGGTGAGCACAACACAACACTGCAGCATTACACCCATCAGATAAAGAAAAGACTATTTCATAGTCTATGTAC
Organism: Polypterus senegalus; assembly: GCF_016835505.1. NCBI lineage: Eukaryota > Metazoa > Chordata > Cladistia > Polypteriformes > Polypteridae > Polypterus > Polypterus senegalus. The sequence goes on along the minus strand of NW_024380632.1, from coordinate 7,948 downwards.
TACAACTGGCAAATAACTGACTAAATCCTCAGTGAAAAATACACAGTAAGGCAGAAAAGCACGAAAGAGCAAATAGTTTTTCATGCCATTGTAAATTGCATGTATGAGGAAACAAGTTGTTTTACACAGTAGTGAATTTAGATTTGGCAGCAGTGACGTCAGGGTGACCCCGTCTCTTGGGGTTCAAGGAATGGACACAACTAAACAAAACTAACGGGAATAACACAAAAAATATGAACACTAATAATTCAAAATCCATAATAAATCGGAAAAGAAATACAATGTAGGGAAAAACCCTGGATGTAATACAACACATAAATACAATAAGGCAAAACAAACCAGAAAAACAATTCATATCATAACATACAGAATTATATTTAAAAAAAAAACGCAAAAGAGTTAAATTAACATCCAATATATTTAAGATAAGGATCCACTGCGCGACCCCTAACAGGAGCAGCCAAACTAAGAAGAAGAATAATCAAGCCAAGGCAACATCCCTGGCTGAAACGTAACTCAAACATTCCTTCATGCACACTCTGGCCTCTTCTTCATCCTTAGCAGGTAAGCTCTTGTCTCTGCTCCTCTCCTACCACAAGCTCACCTGACTGGGTGTGGGTACCTATGATCAGCCTGGACCTGAGAGCACTTCTGGGCCACTCTTGACTTCTTCTCCCAGATGCCTTTGCAGGAGCCTGGACTACTGCTGCTGTCATCCATTGGGCTGAGAGTCTTAGACAGCTTTATAGTGCATCTCCAGCCATCATTCCATTAATCTGAAATCCCGTGTCCCACCTTGGAAGTACAGAACAATGCAGTTCACTCTACTGCTTTATAACTTGTATAAAGGACAAAACATATATATATATATATATATATATATATATATATATATATATATATATATATATATATTGTGACAAGATTGGCACATGCTTTGCCCTGAAGGACTTTGGAGAGAGACATATTAGTCTCTGTTTCGTTCTGTAGACTACCATTTCTTTCTTTCTTTCTTTCTTTCTTTCTTTCTTTCTTTCTTTCATTCATTCTCAAATTTATTGAAACCATGCAAAGACGTCAAACTTAACAAATTAAATTTAATTCAACCCCCACCCAAGATAAAGAGAAGAAGGCCAACAGTCAAAGTAAAACATTAAAAGTAGAAAAGAGGACTGAGATTTCTTTTTCCCCAATATAAAAGCTTATTCTTAAATGTTATTTATTAGATCCTGTCAGGTTTTAAAAACAGATCATCTAAGTGACAATTTGATATTTTCCAATTTCAAATAGTATATAAAATGAGTTACCCACTGATTTAAAGAGATGGGTTAGGATTCTTACAGACGAGCAAGATAATTCTATGCACCAATAGTGAAGTAAAGGCAATTACAGTTTGTTTATCCTTCTCCACTTTAAGCCCATCTGGAAGTATCTCAGACACAGCTGTTAGTGGATTAGGAGGGATTGTGACACCAAGGCTGCCTGAAAGGCATTTAAAGATTCTGGTCCAGAATGATGTTAATTTGGTGTAGGCCCAAAGCATATGCCCAGTGAGACTAGAGCTCGATTGCAATGTTTTCAAGTTGGATCTTTCCCTGGAAACATTTTGGACAATTTTAAACGAGAGAGATGTGCTCAATAAAATATTTTAAGTTGAATAATTGTGTTCTTTATGCTTATGGAACTTGAGTGAATTCTGTGCATGGCTGCCTTCCACTCCTTTTCAGAAATGTTGAGTCAGAGATCCTTTTCCCACTATACTCTGGGATCTTTGAAAGGTAGGGACTTGTAGGGAATGTTTTTATATATTATAGAAATGTTGTCTTCAAGACTGATCAATATCTTTTCTGGAATAGAAGTAGGTGGGAAGTGAAGAAAATTGGGCAGATTTTGTTTAGTAAAGTTTCTAATTTGGAAATTGCAGAGAAATTGTGTTGATGGGAAGCTAAATTTAGAGTGTAATTGTTTGCAAGATGCAAAGACACTATCTTTGTATAAATCTGTAAGTGATTTAATCCTGTACGTTTTCCAGACATTAAAAACTATGTAAGTAGAGGTGACACATATAAAAGTGTCTCTATCTTGAAGTGCTTTCTACATTGATTCCAAAATCTGAGTGAATGAAGCACAATTGGGCTGTCAGTATATTGATGACAACTTGTATTCTCTGGGGGACAAAGCAAGGAATATAAAGAAGTACCTCAGGATTTTATTACTATTGCGGACCAAGCCTGTACAGCATATGCTCATCTATTTGTGTCAATGTCCAAGTTTTTATAGCTTGTATATTTTTTGCCCAGTAATAAAACTGAAAGTTAGGTAGAGCCACGCAACCTTCTGCTTTAGGTCATAGTATGGTCACCCTTTAGATGCATGGATAGTTTGAAATCCAAACAAATGAGGCCATGATCTAATGTAACTACTTAAAAAAATATTTGTTAATGTATATGCAGATGCTTTTGAAATAGAAAAGAAGCTAAGGAAGGATATTCATGTTGACAATGTTAATTTTCCCTGCTAAAGTGAGATGGAGGGTAGACCATCTATACATTTGTTGCTTACTTGTGATGTTTACCCCTAGGTAATTAAAGTGATCTGTGATGATAAAAGGGAAGGTGTCCAATCTAATGTTGTGTGCTAGAGAGTTCACTAGAAAAAGCACTCTTTATTAAAATTAATTTTGAGTCCAGATATCTTGAACTTCTGTTAGTGCTGTTAGGACTGCAGGCACAGTATTTTGTTATCTGATATATATAGTACCATATTATCTGCATATAGTGATGGGCCTGTTTCTGTTCTAGTCCTTCTCTGATAATCCCCTTTATCTCATAAGCATTTCAAAAGTGAACAGCCAATGGCTCAGTGGTGACTACAAACAGCAGTTGTGACAAGGGCCATCCTTGTCTAGTACCACGTTCTAGTTGGAAGTAGTCTGAAATAATATTATTAATACAAACTGAAGTGTCTAGGCTGGTATAAATTAGTTTGATCCATGTACAAATGTTCAGACCAAACCCAAATTTGTGCAATGTAGTTAATAGGAAGTCCCATTTAACCATATCAAATGCTTTTTCTGCATCCTGAGATAATAATATCACTGGGGTGTTAGATGTTGTGGGTGAATATATTACATTAATTAGGCATCGAAGATTGGAAGTTTGGTATTGTGATATTACCAAAGGGAGCACTTTCTCAATCCTTCTAGCTAGACCTTTGGAGAGTATCTTGACTGTAAAGTTTTTATTTTCAGTTTGTCAATTTGTCATTTTTCACCATCTGATAAAGGTCCATAGTGGGCTACATCCCTAGTAAAGGCTGAAAAAATCTATAACATCAAATTTGTAATCACTGACCTTGCAATAGTCTAAAATGATAGCCCACATGCTTACATTTGAATTTTGTCATTGCTAATCTTCTTGGAGTGGCTCTTAGAGCGCTAAGACCACCAGTACAGAATCACATATACAAAATATTATCATATTTGTGATAACAATCTTGAAATACCATAAAATGACTCTCGAACATGCCTATATTAGCAATCCCTGTTTCATTTTTTGACGTTTTGTGAAAAGGAATAACTTTGACACTTCCTGTCCAATAAGTGGGTGAGCCCCTGGGGTCAGTTGATGTGACATGCACAACTTCAAGCATTCTGATCATTTTTGCTGAAGGCACATTTTAATTTACTCTTTATCATAAAGGTGTAACTTAAAGTGACCCAGTGTTTTTCAGGTGTAGAAGGCCAAAAAAGTTGACTTCTTGCATGACTAGATATCAAAATCAGTAGAACAGTATATCATATGTGGGGGCTTTTTTACTAGTGAGTCATGCGGCTGAATAAAAAAAAACTGAAGTGACTTGAAAGCGTTCATAAGCAATTCACAAAACAAATGCAGATAGATCTTTTATTTGTGTCAAAGGAAATTTGTCTTTTTACAGAAGCTCTTTAAATATATATACAGTATATATATACATATATATATATATATATATATATATATATATATATATATATATATATATATATATATATATATATATATAGGTCTGATCACAATCTGATGTTTTGGTAGATACCTATTAGGTAACACATATGGTTGGTTGGCCAACTGGCAGACATCCACCATATCCTTTCAGTTGTGAGAAGCAGATCATAGATATGTTATATAGTACCTGCCAAACAATACAAAGAGCAAATGACACATGTTTCTCCCTACTTGGAGCTCATCAGGTGAACAGACCCCTGCAAGGTGAAGCAAAAGTGTGTACACCTGATGAGCCCCAAGTAGGGAGAAACACGTGTCATTTGCTCTTTGTATTGCAGGCAGGTACTATATAAGGATCTTGTTCAAAAAGCTGATGCCATCAGTATACAACAGGGTTCGACTTTAAGATTAGGCACCCTTACACTATTTTAAGATTAGGCACTTAATCTAAATTTTAAGATTAGGGACCCCGGTGTACCTGCCCTTACTCCCACAAACCTTAAGTTCAGGGTTTGTAGTAGGGGTTTTCGCCGCTTTTGTACATGACCCCTACATTATATATATATATATATATATAGATAGATAGATAGATACAGTATATATATATATACATACTATGGTCTGAATACACACCAGAATGACTTCCAGTGCCAGTGCTTAATGATTAGTTGGCTGAAAGTGCTCATTGTTAGCTTGTCACAGAGAGGGTGTGCACCATTGTTCATAATGGCACTCAGTTTTGTTTTCATTCCAGAGTGAGTCCCATAACTGAGCCTGCCCTTTTAACTACCTTGTTGATTTGGTGGGCCTCTCTTGAAGTGATGTTACCAGCCCAACACATCACAGCATACAGATTCATGCTGCCTATCACTTGTAGGAGTGGACCACCTCTACATCCTATCCCTAAATTGTGACTGGAAATAGAGGTTCTTTGGTGTGGTGAATGTCAATAAGCAGTTCCTTGGCTTTGCTGATGTTAAGTTGCAGACAATTCTCTTTGCACCATAAAACAAAGTTGTCCACCTGGGTCCTATGCTCTGCCTCTTTGTGCTTATCAATACACCTCATAAGTGCAGAATCCTTCCAATATTTCTGATGGTGACATGACCTGGTGTTATATTTGTAATCGGAGGTATACAGAGAAAAGGAGTCAGGATTATTCTTTGTGGTGCTCCAATGTTGCTCACATCTGTATCAGAAACATAGCCCTGAATTCTCACAAACTGCGGTCTGCCCAACAAATAGTCCATTATCCAGGACACCACAGGCTCAGCCACTTTCATATCTCCGACTTTTCCCCTTAACAGGAATGGCTGGATGGTACTGAAGGTGCTGGAGAAAGCCAAAAACAGAATCCTCACAGTGCTGCCAGCTTTGTCCAGGTGAGGATACGCCCTGTGAAGCAGATAGATAACTGCATCCTCCTCTCCAATCTTTGTTTGATTTGAAAACTGAAGTAGGTCCAGGTGGTCTGCCACAAGAGGACTCATATGGTCGAGGACCAGCCTCTCAAAGATCTTATTTGTTTAGTATGCTAAAAAGCCATAAGAGCTGGTGCCAAGTCTGGCAGAATCAGGCATGAGGCAGTAATCAGCCCTGGTTGGGGTGCCAGTCCATCACAGGGCTCTTATCCACCTTTCCCACTTGCGTGTATACTGTACCACCAATTTACACTCAAAGATTGAAACAACTTTCAGGTCTGTGGGAGAACTTGACATAGACAGCATTCGCTGTGATTTAAACCTAGGATTCTGAAGCCATGTCAGCACCACCAGATTAAGATTAATAAAAAATAAAAGGGGCACATCACGGTCTACAGTTACTTTATGTAGCACCTTCTTTAATGAGCACTCAACACATTCACTTCATAGTGGTCTTTATTGACTGATACCAAGACCTGTGCATCATGTGGTCCAGTGTATCGTCAATAAAATGGCCATCTTCTCAAAGAAAAGCAATAATGATTGGGCAGAATCTTAGAGTATGGTTAAAATCAAAGGAAGAAAAGAAGTTCAAAACAAAAAGATTAATCATTTCACTCTGGCATTGGCTGCTGACACTAAATACCTGCGTCCAATACAGATATTTACACAGGGTCTATAATCTCAGCGGCAGCTTTATAAAAATGATTCACAGTTGTATGCAGGTATCAATTATGTCCAAGGCCTGTCTTCTAAACATTAGAATTGATTTTGAATATTTTATTGCTTTAATTAAGTCACTCTGCACCTCACTGAAAGAAAACTATCAAGGAAGGGAAAAAATGTTTGTTTCCAAGTGGAATATTTCTTGTTTTATTTCTGCTTGGCACTGCAGAATTTCCCTTTTTATCTCAAAAAGTATAAAGCGCAGCTTACCAAGCTAATGAGCAGTTAGCACTGAAGGAGACTGTCAGCACTTTCTTTTTTTGTCCTGTTTTATTCTTTTCCTCTCTCTTTTGCACAAGACAATTCATTTGCTTATTCCTTCAGCTTCTAAAATAGCCAGACATCTTTCTTTTTTAATTGGTAATGAAGGGGCCACAATGAAGTGCAGACCTTTGTGTCTCAGGGGTGTAGCTGGGAATTACTTTCTGGGGAAATTTAAAAGTACATGAATCGTAATTCTGTCTATGACCAATCAGCTGAAATGTCATGTTTGGTTGGCAGCAGGGGGGGAGTTTCAAACCCAACCCCCTCGACTACAGCTGATGCATTGGTCCCAGAACTTCTACGATGACCAAACTCTTCTTATTGGTGACTTACTACAAAGACAAAGAGAAGCAAACTTTTGAGTGATTCCCCCAAACAAGCCTGCTGCTTCCTTATAATGGTACCAAAGCCATTGATTAGACTTACCATGACTGCCCATTTCCAGCAGGAGAAGGTGCCACACCTTATGGAAAATATTATTTTTCTTGGCCTTATAACAAGTTGACCAATTTTTATTTATGAGTTAGGCAAATAAGTTGGAATACCCAAAGTGTCAGAACTTTCCTGGGTGTGTATATGCAGTATGAGCCGAGCAATAATTGAATGAGACCCCTCTGAGTCCAGATCTTTAAATGATAAACATAAGTAACTTACTGAAGAGCTTGGACCAGAACAATACACTGTGATATATGGCCGGCAGCTCATCTCGGCCTATACCTCCAGGCCGCCTGACGGAGCCCTTCCTACAGCATGGAGGTGCCCTGAATTCCAGCAGGGCATCATGGACATCGGAGGTTTCCTGTACAGCCCTGCTGGATAACATCGGGACACCAGGGGACGCTGCAGGGAGGCCCAGAGACTTGTATTTTCCCTACACCCTGGAAGTACGTCCCAGTCACATGGACAGAGGAAATGGCGTGCTTCCGGGTTGAAGAAGAGGAGTTTTTACCTGATCCGAAAGTGATGGATAATCACATGGACCAAGGGCTCAGAAGCACTTCTGGGTCATGGACTATAAAGGACTCTGGGAAATCCCAGACGGACAAGCTGAGTTAGGAGAAAGGGAACAACGCGTCTGGGAGTGGAGGATTGTGTATTTGGTTATTGTTTATGATTTATGAGTATTGTGGAGAGGAGGGTTCTTTGTGCACATTATTGTGTTAATAAATTCAATTATTGGGCTTTTATCTGGTGTCTGGCATCTGGTCCGAGGGTTCAAGGGGATGACAGTGCCACCTATCTGTCATAACACATAAAAATAAAATGAATATCAGGTTTTTCTTTAACAGTTTTTTAAGACCTTGTGCCTACTATCATTTAAGATTTAAACACCATTAGCTTAGTAGAAACCTCACGTAGTAACTTTCCCAAAATATAATAATAAGAAAAACTGGAACCCTTAGTCAGCTGTTTTCCTAAAATATTAAGGAAAGAGAAAGGTTTAAAAATATTTTCTACCTTTTGCCTTTCATGTACCTTTCCTCTGTATTTGTGTTTGTCTAAATGTCTACCTTGTGCTACCTTGTTGAGTGGATGTCTGTAAGGCCTGCT